>NW_008824908.1:1675297-1676495 GCF_000699105.1 Pygoscelis adeliae | reverse complement strand
CCTACATACTTAAACAAAAATAAAAGGCGAGATGATTGTTAAGAGAACTAATTACACAAATCTCTGTATAATTTCTACACATTTGGCAAGCCTTTCACACATGCATACAAAGTTCCTACGCTTACTATATAAGATAGTTCTACTGCATCCATGTTTTAAAAAAATACTCAGGACTTTTCAGGACAATAAGTGAAACTCAACCCTTTTAGAACATTTTAAAACAGCAATTAATGCAGCATCATAAAACTTCTAACAACACTTTCATACATTAGTATTTCTGATATAATAAGCATAGGGAGATTGATTGATCAAGGTCCAGTACATCCGTGACAGAAATACATCCGTGGCTTTTATTCCTACACAATTCAGCTCTCATACCCAGTCTTCTCCTGCAGCATGTTTTTTCAAGAGTTTATACAGCAAACTATTCTCTCTGCTAATGAATTAACATTAATAAAACCATAGTAGCCTTGGTTTGAAGACTTTAGGTGCAAGTGTACGTACCACTAAGTGGCACATGTCTTTTTGATGTAAAAAGTTCCTCTATTACAGGTGGGCCAAATGCTGCAATACAACCATCAGCCTACAGGAAGAACTTGCATGATTTATTTTGTACACAATTCATTTCAACAGAAAGATCCAGCTACTCAAGGGACTGTCTTGTCTTTGTTATTTAAATAAAATCAATCAAGAAAAAGCACAAGATTTAAATCTAATAAGCATTCTTCTTGACCATCTTGATGAAAATAAAGAGCCAGATGCAGATAATGCATGCAAATTCTGGATTTGTTACTTTCTGGCAGTTCTTTGTTCTAACAGCAGCACCTGTATTACAGCAGTTCACAGAGCAGGAGGGGAAATGGTGGAAGCGAAGTTGCACTTGCTGTCTCAGTTGGAGTGGTCTGCCTGGCCAGCTAATTATGCAACAGCACTTTCTTCCCTTCTATAGTCTCTGCAAATGAAAAATACTCCTGATGTTTAAAAATAAAGCCACCTCTGACAAATGACTGTTAACCATGAATAACTTAACTAAATTAGAATCATTAGAATCATAGAATCATTAAGGTTGGAAAAGACCTCTAAGATCATCAAGTTCAACCATCAACCCAACACCACCATGCCCACTAAACCATGTCCCTAAGCCCCTCATCTACACGGCTTTTAAATACCTCCAGGGATGGTGACTCAACCACTTCCC
>NW_008824908.1:1666969-1674551 GCF_000699105.1 Pygoscelis adeliae | reverse complement strand
AGTCCCAATACTGAGCCCTGGGGAACACCGCTCGTGACCGGCCGCCAACTGGATTGAACTCCATTCACCACAACTCTCTGGGCCCGGCCGTCCAGCCAGTTTTTTACCCAGTGCAGAGTACACCTGTCTAAGCCATGAGCCGCCAGCTTCTCGAGGAGAATGCTGTGGGAGACGGTGTCAAAGGCCTTACTGAAGTCCAGGTAGACCACATCCACAGCCTTTCCCTCGTCCACCAGGCGGGTCACCTGGTCATAGAAGGAGATCAGGTTGGTCAAGCAGGACCTGCCTCTCATGAACCCGTGCTGGTTGGGCCTGATTCCCAGCTGGTTGTCCCGCTAAATTGCACCACATAAAGACTATTCTAACAAGTTAAAATTTATGTTTCCTTATTTACTATTGTTCAAGAACCACTTTGACATGAAAATTGCTTAGAGAGGTTTAAGTGACTTGACAGTATTATCTATTTCTTTTGAACAGAAAACCAAGGTTACTCTACAAAGCAGTTATCCAGCATCCAGTTGTTTGTTTTTTCTTAAACACAGCATCAGTGTGATTTAAAGGACACACCTTTGTCACCATTTCTGCACTGTGATGGAAAGGATTATATCTAAGCACGCTCTAGAGCACAAATTGGAAGGTATAATCTTTTGTTTGCAGAGTTCCCAGGAAAATATGCTGCCTCACCTTGTGGTTACCAGATTCAAGGTGACATGGAAGCCCGACCAAATATCACTTCCTACAATAGTTCTGACATTCCCTGAATGTCACAGCTGAAATCAGTTGTAAAACATCTATTAATTTACTGACACCCACAGGGAGAGAATAAGATATGGAAGGAATCTAAAGGTGCCAGTTGGTAGCTCCAGGGATGTGTTCACGCATACCCTGAAGCACCCATTTTGGCAAGGCCCAACAGATCCATAAACCAGAATCCCTCCGATTCTCTGCCTCCTGAAAGCCACTCAACTTCAAGCTCTTCACAAGATACTGCAATGTCCACCATCTTTTAAAGCCTATCCCTAGAAGACCTCGTTACTTACAGAACAACTGCTGAGTTCACACAGGACTGGAAGACATGTATTCAACTTACTCTCCCCTTCTACCTCAGTGCTTTCAACTGCAAGCATTTCCCTCCCCCTACCACATCCCCATATGGAGGCCAGATAAGGTGCTCAAAGTTTTAAAGAGTGCTTTTTATTCCTGTGAACCCTTCAGAACATTACTATCTTGGTAAAAAGCTGCCTCATCTCTTGGTAAATACCAGAGCAGTACTTTGAAAACAGACATTGAGTTTCCTTTCAGAATAGCTCTGAAGTGTAGGCTGCTTTGTCTCCATCTAATTTTCAGTACAGCTGCTATTAGGAGCAAGAACACCCCACCTTTTCTTTACAAGCCAATAAATGTATTCTAAGAGACTGCCTAATACTTTCTACTTACTTAAGCTCTCATCCATACATCTTGGAAAAGGCTCCCTTAAGAGACAGAGGCAATTATTTAAAAAACCCTGAAAAGCATAAGGCTAGCTAAACTTTAGATCTCGACTCTTATTACTCATTCTTGACTTTCTGAAGCCTCACCAACAGCACGCAAGTTTTATTTTGCTTTCCCTATCCACCAAAAACACTGTTCTCTAGAATTCTGCAAGTCTAAGGAGTTAAAAACTGCCTAGGCACTCCCTAAAAAACTTGAAAGCTTCCATCTACAGTAGTCACAATTGACTTAAACCTAGAACTAGCCATTCCCCACTCAAATAAGAGGCTGTTTTGGTAAGGCAAAGATTTATTTATCAATTTTTACTTATGTCACACCAACTGATAAGATATTTACACAACAGTTTGAAATACACAGTATTTGCATTTTATACAAGCAACTAAATGCAGCCCGTAGTAAGTTTTCGACATGGTATCCAGATACTCCCACTGCAACATAATTCCAGTTAAAAACCAACATCTGTAATGCTTCCACAAGAGTTTCTTTACCTGAGAATTTTTAGTGTATCCTTTCAAGAGGAAGCCTGCAATTAAAAGCCACATACACAAGCCTATTTAAAGGTTGTCATTCCAGTTGCAAGTGATTTGCTTCCTTTGAAGCAAGGTCTGATATACTCTCCCTTAAGCCACATGATACTTGTGATGGCCCTTCCTCAGAAGTGCTGTCTTCATCATCACCACAGTTAAACTCTTCGTTTTCTTGTTTGGGTTCCTCTAGAGCCAGACTCTCCAGTGTCTCAAGATTGTCAGGTGCTTGCCCAGTTAGCCTCTAGAAAGAAACAGAAGACAGTGAACTTAATACTTTTTCTACTTAATAGCCAGTGAAATAAGACTGTGCATATTGACTTAAGCAAACTAATGATCTTCATTTGGAGATTGTTCATATGGTGAAAACATTCCTCAGTCACAAAAATCTCAGCAATTTGAGCTGAACTCAAGTGTCTACCTCTAACTCACAGACCCCATCTGCTTCATTGACTGTTAAGTCTTCCTTAACTTCTTCTGTAGGACAGGTTTTTATCTTAGGCAACCTAAAATATAGGAAACAGCTTCCCAAGTTAAATATTACTATAGTACTATATAGGTTTAATTTTAGAAAAATTACTATAAAACAGATTAAGTTTATAATTTTTAATCAGAGATAATGAAGCTACATTAAGCCTAGATGAACTAGAAGACCCAGCAGTTTCTAGCACTTGATCAAACTAAAGAAGTTCCTCACCTAACCTGATCTAAGGAAGAAAAACAGGACCATAAGAAGCTGCTTGAGGCTTCTGGTTATTTGATATATCACTTAAGGCTCATTAAACCCTCAGAAGCGAGCAGCTTACAACTAATAAGTGAACTTAACTGTTGAACTGCAGAGAAGTTTCCAACTACATTAGTTCTTTAAGTCCTTTCTGCCTCTGAGTTTCACTAACAAGCAGCACTCCCTCAATACCAAAAAAATTCAAGTGTAGCAAATTAGTGGAGTCTTTCGAGACTGATCTAAATAATTGCACTAACTGAAAGTTAGCTTGATCAAGTTTACTTCTTGATTAATCGAGTTGCTTGCAATAATCTTCCATTTTGTTTCTACCTCCCCAGTCTAACCAGAGAATCAAAATATTTGCCAGGCACCCAGCTTCATATCCCAGTTGAGAACTCAATCCCTACAAAAACAACCTAGCTGATAATTTTAGTATCAAGGTTCTATATATTTATCACTGCTTCAGAGGCTGTTACAGACAATCTACTCCTAGTAGAGGAGTCATGGAATCGGTGACACAACTACCTGTCCAAGGAATTCTCAGAGGAAGCTGTTTTGAAACTTACAAGTTCATCAACCCTACAGACTTTGTGCATTAGCCCTTTTTGGGCCACGAAACTGGCAATTCCTCAGTGAAACCTTTACTTTGAAGAGCATAGGTGCTCCCTTCTCCCTCTCACTACTCCACTTTGTGTGTCCCTGTTTCAAGTTTAGTTCCTCAAAGGACACAGCCAGTACAAACACTTCATTTAGCCAGCAGCCTCACACAACCTATTAAGCATTTGAAAATAATCAGAAAAGTGAAAATGAACCCTTCCTTCCCTTGTCACCACCTCTAACAAGCAAAGCCTGTTCTGTTAAGACAATAGGTTGAATCTCCCCTTCAGAAAACATCGCTCTTACTTTCTCATTACTCCTGTGGGTTCTAAGGTGGAAAAACTCATCCCCTGGCAGGCGCTTTATGCCTCTGGATTAGAGCAATACCACAGGAAACAGGTCAGATCAGAAGTCATGATTCATTAAAAATATCTTTGCTGGTTTCTCACTTTTTCATTCTACGACATTAACAGATCATTCCTTTAAGTACCTCAATCATGCTGGCCATATAATGCACATGTTCAGCAAGGGACATTAGCTCTTCATTTTCTTCTTTTAGGCGGGCGATTTCACCATCTTTCTGTTCGATTTCTTTGTGCAACTGAGTTCAAATAACAAAGTGTTAAAACAGGAAGACAATGCCAGTGGTAAAGAAGTTAATTATCTTTCACTAGCTACCTTTTCATTTTCTTGAAGCACTTCATACAGAGCCTTCCTCCTTTCTTCAGCCACTTCTTTCCAATATTGAGATGAAGGACTTCCTGAAGTAAGAAGCTACAGTAAGTCCGTGCTAAGACTGAATTGTTGAGGTCACCTTCAGAACATTTGTATACAAGTTCGGTATCTATAAACTATGATAATAAGAACTCACTCCGTATAGTGTTTTCCCAGAGATTAGTTGTAAATTTACAACTAGAGACATAAGCTTACAGCAAACGGGGATCCTACACTGTATTAACAGCTACACAGGCAGAGTCTTCAAGAAACTGCCTCAAGCATGGCACCAGGCTTTGCAAGATGGTCACATTTGCAAATGTTAGTCTCAATGCATACTTTGTGGAAGACAGAAGTCTTATTCCCAAGTCACTGTCCATATTGGGCTTAATGGTTCTGAGAAACTGCACACAGCACACTATGGCAAAACAGGCTTTCATGTCAACTTAATTATTAGTCACTTGAAAGCTCGTAGCCGAGCCAAAGTAACAAGCTACAGAACTTCTTAACACTGCTGCACACAATAGTTCTCAGCTACTGGTTACCATAAACTCATTCTTAAACATTAGATATCTATACTGTATTTACTATACTATAGAGGATAAGCAACATTAATTCCTGCTAGGCATTACAAAACCACACAAAGCCCTTATCTAACTGACAAAGGAACAGTGTTTCAAACTATATTCCAATAGGAGCATAGCGTTTTAAGTGCAAGAAAACATTTCAAGAATTACCACATACCTTTTATTATGAGATCTACAGCTTGAATGACATCATTCATATTCTCATTTTCTTGCTCCTTGTCCACAGACACCTCAGCTTTACAAGCCTTTGAGGTGAACTTGTTATTCCAGAGTTTCCTTTTGACTGAAGTTTTCTTCTGCATAAAACACAGGCAGGTTTAACTTCAGAGCAACATTTCAGCTTTTTTAAAAAGACCAACTTGTAAGTCTGCTCACTCATGAGTGCAAATAAAGTCTTTATAAGCCCCGCTTTCGTCACATTATAATTCTAGTTTACAGACATCTTCCTTGATACCCATAGGTTTAACAAAAGAAAAATCTCAAACATTTGCCTGAAGTACTCAGAAACTGCTAGTTTTTAATATTATTTCTTACTAAAATAATAGTAAGCTTAAGTTGTGTTACACTAGTTAGCAGATTATATGTTTTTTCAAATATATTAGTTTTCAGTTAAAAGCTCAAAGCATTTCACTGTGAGTAGAAATAATTACACATCTACAGGTTATCTTTCAATTCATACCTCATTACGTCTGCCAATCATGCAACCTGTTGCTGAAGGCTGAATCATTTTAAGAGTTCGTCTTGGGGCAGCACTGCATGTGGTGTCTGTGAGGTACTTCTGAAAAGACAAACATGGCTTCAGACAGTTGCCAGTCTTCTCTACATAAACTGAAAGTTAGGAATTTGTCATGCTTCCGTTAAGGTAACCCATGGTTCATCTTTTCAAGACAAAAAGATGATACTTTAGTCTATGTTAAGGCTTGTGTAAAAAAGGGGATCTAGTCATTTGTAGCAGAGGTTGATCTTGATCACAAAGCTATGCTCAGTCCCTGCCTCTTATAAAACCCTTACCCTTCATAAAGGAATGTGAACAGGTCTTATAGCAGAACTATTCTGACTAGATTGCAAGGCAAGTTACAGCGCAGTGATACACGTAAACTTTAGCCGAAGCTCTCAAAGTTCTATTTGACAACAGCAGTATTAGACTTTGCAGGGCAGTGACAAAAGTGACTGCAATTGCAAGTTTACCTGGTAAAGTCACACACATCACTTTAGACAGTACCTGTTTTTGTTACCTGTGAACACATGCTCAAGTGGTGTTCATTTAGATAGATGTGTTGCTTCGATCCATTAAAATGGATCTAAAGCTTCCTTGCTTCAATCCAGACAGGCTATTGTTTTGTATAAACAGTATGTTTATCACCTTTCCTGTCATGTATAAATACCTATTTCCTGCATTAAGGTTTTCTGATTGGGTTGGTTACACTGCCACCATGGGATAGCAAACAATGGCAGACAACCGAGCAAGAATAGCCGGAATACAATGCCACACCAGCGTGAGAAAGTTACTGATTCACACTGTACTTCGTATGACAAGAGTTCGCCTTTCCCACGGTAGTTTCTGCCACCAATTATCCTACTGTTGAACTAAAGGACAAACACTAACTGCTGTGGGAACAAGAATCACACCATGTGTCAGACACTGCTTGCTCCTATTGAAGGGTAGAGTTAAGTATACTCCACCAATAAATTATTGGCTAATACTTGAGTTAACCCATTGAAAGTGCAAAAAGCCACGCTGAGGAATTTATACCCTAGAATCATTACAGGACAAGAGTACCATGTGTTTAAGTCAGACTTATCAGTTGGCAATTTTCATTAATACCAGAAGTTTTCATTATAATCACTCTCTCCCTCATGATAGAAGGCTAGTAGCCTCTATTTTATATGCTATTTGTACAATTCCAATCAGGGCCTACATTAAAAGGTTTAACAGAAGAGTCTTGTAACAAGACTGGAATAGGTATAAACTTTAGTAACTTCCTATCAATCACCTCTTAAAAACCTAAGTCCTTTAAGCATTTCCACCAATTCCAAGGCAACTATGGTCCATGAGGGTGACTTTAGAAACAGAACTGCCTGCATGAATACTTCAGTTAAAGCATGCTCAAGACAGATTTAACTCTTAGTAAGTTCATCCCTATAAAGGACGGACTACAGAACCTACTCTAAGACCCCTTAGCAGCCAGGCTGATTCAGTAACCGAACTAAGGCAGGTAGCCAGTAACTAAAAAAAAATCATATGGAAAGACAGCAAGATGAGTGTCAAAGTAAAAAGGACTTGCTGAGCAGTAAGACAAAAAGTAGTCATTAGCACACATGCGCTAGCAGGACAGAGTGTTCCCAAGCCACACTGCCTGCCAGGAGATTACTCAAGCCAACAGGACATAAGCCAGGTGGAAGCACATTGCAACAGATCCCTTTGTATTCCTTCAGCAGATGTAAAACTTGTGTCAGACAGAAGGACCATTTCCCAGAGAATTGAGCACAAACCTCAGAACAAAGCAAATTCTGTGTTTGAGATACTCTTTATAAATTTCATCTTCTATTTTCTATCCCTTATCTGCTCCCATATTCTAGCTTCAAGACTTTAAAGCCTATACCTGCAAAGATCCTGATGATTTTTCTGCATTCAGTTTCTGTTTCATTTTGGAATTCATAGGATCACTGCAAAAAAAAAAAGTAAAAAAATCAGTAATATCCGGCTGCAACTGAAGTTCAGGGACACTGGTTACAGAGTACTACAGTCTCAGTTTATCAACTTTTATAACAGCATTAAAAATTCAGTCCCGAATGGCGCGGCCAGCAGGCTCTTCCAGAGCCCTTGGAGCCCCTCTTGGGGCTCCTCCCCGAGGTATGAGCTGCAAGCGCGCTAGGAACGCAAAGCCCCGAGGGGACACCCCGTCTCGCTGACAGCAGTGCTGCCGCACCAGCCCACCACAGAC
>NW_008824908.1:1657792-1666149 GCF_000699105.1 Pygoscelis adeliae | reverse complement strand
GGGTGTGAGCCCCGTGGGCGGGGACCTACGCGTCCGGGCCCTGCCAGTGCCGGGGGGGGCGGGTAGGGGGGCACGGGCCTGTCTGGTGCAGTCTGCCCCTGAGCTGGAGCCACCTGCGCTGAAGCTGCAGGAGACGAAGCACACGAGCATTGCCTGGCGCTCGTCTTGGCTACTGCAACGTTGCGTTGGAAGTGCACTGGTTCCATATCCAGAATCTCCCTGTAGCTTGAAACTAGACACAAGGGGTCTCCGACTGCTTTCTCACTCCCGTTAGTTGTTGTATTTTATAAAGACCGAAAATTGTACCGAAACAAATCTAAATCACCTATCCACTTTATTGTCATCACTTCTAGCTAAATACAGTACAATCTGCAAAACCGGGGAAGAAAATTAACATGGTTAAGCCACAACAACTGATACACAACAATAATTTTACATACAATATAGACTACAACTCTCCATTATGCATAAGGTACGCTGTTAAGTTTGTTAGAGGCCACTTTACAATTACGTTCTTGCAAATATTTGCATGTTTATTTATGCTAATACTATCTTCTGCTGACTTGTGAGTAAACATTTGTAGAGTTAAGGACACGTTCCTTGCAATCAAGGTCTCATAGCTAGCTTAGAGCAGCTATCAAGATTTTTTCCAGGCAATACGATGGAGCTATTAGAAATCAGGATAATTACAGAGAGAAGTATTTCTTTAGCATGTCACTCTGTCAGTCTTCTGTTTGGAAATAAACTGTATGGCACTTATGAGAATGTCTTAAGGGGAATGTCATGGTCCAATGAAAGAAAGAAAGGCAGAACATAAAAAATGATGAATTAGGAAATCTTTAAACAAGGATAAGGAAATAAAGCTGATCTCTCTTGCATAAACTTGTTCAGTCTCCCATTGACCCATTTAAACTTTCATTGCCTACAACATCCTTTGGCAAGTACTTCTAGAGCTCAAATAGCCATCGTCTGAAGAACCCCCTCCTTTTCTTTTGAACCCGATTCCTATAGCTTCATTTGGTGTCCCCAGTCCTTGTACTGGAAGAGACAACAAACAATTGGTGCTCATCTAGGCCCTGTTACACAGATTCCCCTGGAGTTCTCCCTCCCAGGTCTACTTAGCCATCCCTTACGTGAAAGCTGTTCCATCTTTCTGCTCTTTTGTGAACTGTATGCCATTTGATTTGCCTTTTTAACTACTCCTGAACATCGGTCTGACATTTTTGTGGAAATGTCTGTCGTATCTCTGAAATCTTATTCTTGAATGATGGTCAGGTCAAAGTCTGTTATTTGATAGGTGAAATTAAGATTTTTTCCTATGTATGTTCTTTTATGTTCATCTACATTGAATTTCATTGCCTGCCGTATTCGCCAGTTACTCAATTCCATAATGCCCTTCTGCAGTTTTTCAGTCAGCTCTGTTTCTCTCATCTTGAATAATATAGTGTCATCAGCAAGCTGTCACATCGGTAAGCTTTGTCTTCTATCAAGAAAATAAAAATAACATGGGCAGAAATGTCCATCTAAATTACCCGTGTTCTGTTACAGTAGCAAAAAAAAAGTGTTCATGCTTTTAAGTTAATTTAATTCTTGTTGATTCTAGAAGAAAAGTTGAAATTTCCATATTCCAAAACACTAGCAGATATGCTAAACTCTGATCAAACATACACACAAATCTTACCAGCATTAAATCTCCTTTCAGAAAGATCTGGATACAGATAATGTGTACATAAACACAATATCAAAACATTCCTAGTTTTATGTTTTATGTATTGTTATATAGCAATATAAATATGCAGTATAAAAACACTTTATACAAAACATTAAATTATATGCATGCATAGATTTATATACGTAAAAGGCAACGTGTGTATTTTATGGCTGTGATACAATTTTTTGTAATATTAATATTTTCAAGTGAAACTTTCTCAAAAATTACCTTTTCAAAATTCGGTTTTAATTTCTAAAAAGTTTTCAGGTAGATTTACAGTTCAGAAGTGGAACAACTGCTTTTGGAAATGTTTGTAATTGGAAAGGGCCCGAGGTAATGGGAGATGGTTCCGATGTGACAGTTCTGTTTGTTTTTCCTTTTAATTTGTTCCTTGCTGGAGGCGTATGAATCTGGAGGTTTATTACAAAGGTGCCACTCCTTCAATTTATCCAGCGGAAGAACATGTCCTATTATGAACCACCGTGTCTCAGAGTTTTCCGTCAGTTCAGTTTCTTCACTTCGAAAGGTTTGTAAAGAATCCCTTCACCGTGTCAGAAAGAACACTGAGAGCTTATTGTCAGAAGCTTATTCATAGTCTTAACTGTGGGAAACCGGTATAATTATATAAAAATCTCACAAAAAGGTTTCAGGTTACTTTATTGTAATAATTCCCATTTTTGTGGCTGAAGGATAAATTTAAATAGGGGTTATGGCCTTTTTACGTGTAAAAATCTGTCGACCCACTGCTAGCAGAATCTATGTCTTCCGATTGAGTGCAATATAACGCATTTCAGCTTGTTTGTTTCATAAAAATAAAGCTTTCTGTCATGAATACTTATGACTATTTGCACTGCAAGTGAGCCTAAGCAAACACGCCGAGGTTTCCCATAGAGCTCAGCCAATTTGTTAGATTATTCATGGCAGTAGAGAATGTGTACTTTTTAGAGCTTTTATACTCCATTGCTATTGATAAATGTTATCAGTTTTTACAGCAAACGACAACAGAAAGCAAGCTTCTTGGAGGACTTCACGTGCCTGGGAACGTGGGAATAGGTGGGAAGGCACTCCCCGGTTTCCAGTGACCCTGGGGTCCAGTCTTGCTCAGACTCCTGCGTGTGGAAACTTCCTAAGCATTATACGGGAGAGTTTGGACTTGGCTATCTGAATCGAGAACTGGGAAAATGGTATTTCTACTTGACCATCACATCGTGCCTTTTGTCAAGGCCTTTATTGTAATCCACAGATAATCATCTAGCTCTGGGGTGCTTAAGGACTCTGTACTTCTACCTGCTACATTAAGTGCAGGTAAATTGCATTGTTATTTTGTAAATGGCATTATTATGTAAATATCATAAATGCTTTCCTATTTATTAGTATTTAATGTAAGGAACTACTGTAACTGTTTTAGATGCAGAGAACTACTGTGGAGAGGGTCAAGGGACTCGTTGCAGTGTTGCGCCTCTGAAGCACGTGAATGTCTTCTCTCAGTCCTGCTCTGGGTGCAAGCCTTGCAAAAGGGTCCCGGGAAGGAAGGCCCGAGGCTGGGTTTGGGATCTCTGAAGGAATGAACAGGAACTGTGGCGCTCGGGGTCCCTTGCTGCTGTTCTCTTGGCCCTGCTGTCCAGTGAAAAGGCCACTTATTTAAGGGATAAAACGGCTCCCCGCAATCCGCCGGGTGACGCTAGGTGGCAGCGTGGCATCGCGTTGCCTAACGCTTCCCCTCCCTCAGCGTCTTGTTTCTGGGCTGTTAACGTTGTACAGAAGAGCGTTTCTTGTGTTACCGACAAGAAGTTCATGATTTGTCTTCTTTTCCCGAGGTTAATCAGCACGGAAGGCTGCATGCTAAGGAAACTCTGTCCAAAGAAAGGATTATATACACAGCACGATCCAGGTGTAATTCATAACGCAAGCCGGTTTTCAATGATGGCCACTGCTATTAATTAAATCTCTCCAGAGAGTCTGCAATTTTCGTGTGTTGGAATAAAAGATTGTTCTGTGGATAGTGATCCGTAGTGCTTCACAGGTGAAAAGTTAAAAGAAAAATCTACTACTCACCTTCTGAATTTTTGCCTAGTTACGTACTGTGTGAGTCACTAAGACACCCCTTAAACCAGTTAGGTCCTAACCTCAGCTATGGATTTGCCTTGAAAAAAACATAATTTGTGTAGTGCTAAAAGCACTACATTTAAAAATAAAACATTCTCTATAAAAGCCAGGAAATGCTAATCTAACGCTACTTCCCATTCTGTTGACTACCAGTATTTAGAATATTATTTGCAGACTGAATAAACAAAACAAGTTGTTCCAAATTTTACTCTGACTCTCGCAAGCAGCTGCTGAGCAAACACAAAACTGACATTGGAACATGGCTGTCTATGTTTCTGATAGACCAGACAAGTCTAATAAAGACAAATGCATTTGCATAGCATTACCTGAGAACATAAGTTAAAGATGAAGCAGCAGCACAGGGACAAAGAGGCAATAGTCTTTCAGATACCAAAACACTTTGTCCAATGGAATTTGAATTGCAGGTTTATGTACAAATTGCAGGCAATGTGCATTTCAGACATTCTCAGCATAAATGCAAAGTTTTAGAGACAGGACGTGCATTTGTTATACAAAACAAAGGGCCAAGCTGTTTAACAGATCATGACTACCATACTCAAAGAGGCAAACTGACTGGGTGTCAGTGTTGGGGGAAGCTATCTTCTCAGCGAAGGCACTGAGAACCGTGTTATTTTTGACACCGTAACTGCACATACTCGGCACTCCTAAACGAGTCAGGAAAGCACAAACTGGACGAGCAAAAAATGAGAACACACATAATCAAGTGTATTTAAATATACACACACACACACAAATTATTAAGATGGAACAAACCCAGCAATATAGTAGGTGTAGTTCAGCCAAAGTGTAGGATCAATACCTCATGCGCCAAAGAATGTATGGTCCATTTTACGGCCACAGCCCTACAACTAGAAGGGAGGACATAGTGAAGTGATATATGAAGCTTAATATTGTAGCAATAGCTGTGCACTGGATGTATAGTTGTCCACAGCATGATGTAAGGAATGTTTTCTGCATTAAACATTGCCGTTTCTCTACACAAAAGCATTCCTCTTACGCCTTGGAAACTAATGTTTGCTCTAAAGGCAGAAAGAGTGAATCGCAGTATACTCTGAAGTATATGAAAGAGTTTTAATTACCACCTAATTTGTCTTGTTTGAATTTAGAAAGGAATACTGATTTATTTTTGTCTGATGCATAAACATTTGGCACTGAATTAATGATAGCTCTGTTTTTGAAGCAAGTAGCTTCAGGGCTGATACTACTTCTAACATACACAGCCAGTACAGTATGCATGGAAAGTATAAACAAAGAGAACAGACTCCAGCTCTTCTCTTCCTAACTATGCCTGTAACATGTACCTATTTGCTACAATCTTTTAAAAACTAATCATTAACTAGAAATTATTAAGTTTTAAGTAACTAATTATTAAGCTGGAAATTAAGAGCAGAGATATTAGAGTACAATCTTGCCCACATGCTTATGAGTAAACATTAAATTCTGAAAACAGGAGTTAGAATCCGAAATCATATAAATTTGGGGAAAAAAATAGCCAAGGTGTTTCTAAAAAGTTATCAATCCTTTTTGATTTACAGAAAACCCCACAATTTATTATGCAACCTAAATGTGAAAACACCACCACCCAGTTAACTTCACTGAAAACAGCGAGGCAACAATAAAACAGCGAATAGAAAATACAAGTTTTTCAGAGCAGAAAAGGAAGAAATATACAAGCAACCAGACATTCTAAACTTGCAGTGCTTCTCAAAACTATGTTACTCAAAGACTTTCTCTCCCAAGGAATATATTTTTGTGACGAGGTCTTCCCTACCTTCACATGGGCTGTTGCCCACGCTGCCTGATTCTGTATTTGCGTAGGATGACAGCTGAACAGTGTCACCCCCTGCTGCGGAGACCGAAGTCCCTAGGGATGTGCGTGCATTTGATTCCCCAAAGACTACAGGGCTGCAGCTGCACGGTAACGTACAAAGTCCTCCTCGCTTTCACTGGGAGAAAGACTAAAGGACACCAGCTTATTTGTCTGTGCTATGTTAACCAAGCTGAAGCTGACCGACTCTACTGACTGTTTTACTCAGCCTGGATTTAACATGCCCAAGAAACACTGGTTTTGCTGCACTAATGGGATTGAAGCCTAAAAAAAGAACGACTACGTATTTTGCATATACTGCCACAACCTATTCATCAGGTTTGTTTATATACCACCCACATTTCTTTCTTGTCAATGATAAAGTTTGTATCATTTTAAACCAGATCTGAAGAGGGGCAGGCTGTCATTAGACCAAGTGTTACAATTCTAAAACACACATCAGCTTTCAGGCACACAAGCCTCTCTTATAAATGATACAACATCGCATAACCAGTAAGCAGCGTAACAATAATACACAATTATCTGGTTAAGAGAATTATGGATCAATAGCATATATATATATTTATTTTGCTAAGTCTTAACTCTCCATTCAGTAAGAGATGTTACTTAATAATACCTATTGTAAGTAAGATGCTGGTATTTTTCTACTATATGACCTTCATTATTGTGCACGATAGAGGAAAAGAAGCACAATTGTATAAAAGTAGGACAAGACTCAGCTATTACTCACGGCTTTAATAGTGCAGCTATTTCTGTACATACATGTACAACACACATACTTTGGTTGGTTGGTGTACTCATTTGTGTCAACGTTGTCAGGATATCTTTGCCAGCCAATGAGCGAAAAGACAAAAAAATCTTCTCTGAGTTTGGTAAGGGAGGTAGTTGCCTATATAAGGAGGAGTGGCAATCTATACACAGGGAACCTGGAGTTCTTTCAGTTCCCCATACCCTTCTGAAATGTTGTGAAAGGATTTGAGCGGCCCGAGTTTGCAGAAGACAGCTGGTGGCCGCTTAACACCTAATACTCTGTACCCCATCTCCCGTGTCCTCTAAGTATATATGTAATTTCCTCTAAGTCTATATATTCCTCTCCTCAGAGCTCTTCTAGAAAGTCCTCCAGAAGAAAAACTGTTCTTGTGCCAGCACTACATTCGACGGAATTTTTTGAATGCGTTCCTCGAGCTGGGGCTGGGCAGCTGCCCGATCCCTGGTGACAAGGGGCAGTAGCCGTGGCTGCATCCCTGCACTGGGGAAGGCAGCTGGAGTTACTGGGCTGGAAGAAGACTCCTTCCTTTCTCCTCCGCAGGCAGGCAAGGCGCCAGTTCCCTCGGAGGGCCTTCTGCACCGGGGCAATCCCCGCGTCAAGCAGCGCTGCTGCGCCGGGCCTTCTTTGCATCGGCTCTGCCGGCACAAAGAGGGTCACAGGCCAAGCGTGAGTCACGGCTTAAAATAGCAGCAGGCACAAGAGGGAATTTCAGACTGCAGCACAAAATGCCGTACAGGGCAGCACGGCAAACAAAACGGCTTCGACTGAAAAAGCGGGTATCTAAACACAGCTCTCGTTAGGGCCAAACTGATACTACAGTTAAAAAATGTTGGCATTCTGAAGTAGTCCCAGCGGTGCAGAGCTAATGTAATACTCCTATGTAGATGCCTTGCTTTTTGCCTCCAAATACAGGGTTATTTTCAATAGGCATTGCCATTAGAAGTGAACTGCAGTCTGTAAGCAGGTAATTTTTTTATCTGTTTCCACTCTGTTCCTGTTCAAACAACAGGGGAACATTCTGGGTAACGCCCGTGACAGGGAAGGCAAGATGGAGTGTTTGCATCAGAGGGCCTGACTAACGCCGGGTGAAGACAACGAGGTCTAAGGGCTGAGCCACAGCAGCTGCCTGTGACAAGACAGGCAGGAGGAAAGTCGACAAGGTGTCCAAGGGAAAGTGTGTAAAGGAAAGGCGTGCTAAAGGGAAATGACTAATATGAAGGTCAGGAGAGAACAAGGGATGCCACCAGAGACAAGTAAGAGCAGAGACCAGGGGAAAAAAAGACGGACATCTACTGGAATTTATTGGAGAGTGTCACTGCCATGGGCGTTGAACCACAACCCAATGAGATGGACGGTGCCTGCACTTGTCTTCCGCTTGTAATCTTTTTAATATCGTTGCTGTTCTGGTGAGTCACAGGCGCCAGCTTCCAGAGGGAAGGTGGGAGAGATGCCTTCACCCACCCCGGCAGCCAGTGTCTCGCTGTAGCACAAACCAGCAAGTCGCCGTCCCCTTCGCCCTGGCGCGGCACAGCGCGAACCGGCGCTGCCAGGTGTTTTAGCAGCACCTTCAGTCTGGGCAATTCTGGGTGGCCAGGCTTTCCTTGGCACGCCTGAGGGGACACGAGGGGTGGGCCAGCAAATGCCCGGGCCCAGCGCCGAAGGTGGCGACTCTTCCTACTCGCCTCGGGCCTCCCAAAATGAAGAACCCAGCTAGAAGCAAGCCGCGCCCTCGCTTCTCTGTTACTGCAGGGAGGGTGAAAGGTGGGAGGCAGGAGCCTTTCCTTTTGGCATAGAAATAAAAGTGCTTACTTTTCTCCAAGGATTGGGTTTGCGTCTCTGGAATAGCACTTACTTACGTATAGAAACTAGCCACTCTCCTCGGGAAGCGTTTTACAGCCGCGGCGGAGGAACACACGCTGTGA
>NW_008824908.1:1645663-1656310 GCF_000699105.1 Pygoscelis adeliae | reverse complement strand
CGCGGGCTGCGGGTAGTGAGCGGGCCACGGTCTCGGTCTCTCGTCCGAGTCTCTCAGTCTCTTGCTTAAGTGGGGGGGGGAAGTTTTGGGAGGGGTTCCTTTTTTGGTTTTGTTTTCCTTTCTTTTTCCTTTTTGTCAGGAGAGGAGGGGAGAATACTTTTTCCCCCTCTTCTTAACCTGGTCCGACAAATTTGTTAACCTAAAAACTTTCAACCCCGACTAATCAAACACCTGGGGGGGGAAAATGTCTGGAGAGAGGAAGAAAATAACCTGATAATTGGGGTTTTGCTTTTTGGGGGGAGGGTGTTTTAGAGGTTTAAAATTGCAACCTAGGCTTGCAGTTAAAAAAACCTCACAAAAATTTTGACACCGAAAACCTGTTTTGTGAGAAAAGCAGGAGCAAAACTCTCCATGTTTTCCAAGTCGTGACCATGAAGTGAGAGGGGAGCTGCCGCGCAACTGTGGGTGTCCCGCTGCCCTGGGCACAGGCCGCCCGCTGCAGCCTCTGCCGTCTTGTGTAGAGAGAGGCCTAAGGAGAAGCGAAAAGCATTGGCCATGCACAGCCTCGGCTAACCGTGCTCGCTGTAGAGCACTGCAGCAGCAGAGAGAGAAGGATTCCCGGGGGATCAGCAGCCCAGGGAGCGTGTGAGGTTTTGAGGGATGTAGGGCGCTCCCACTGGTAAGGAGCCCGGGTTTGGGGCACTGATTTGGATTTTAGTCTCTAGGTGAGATAATACTATCCCTTGAACCCCTGCCCGCCCCTCGTCTATGGCCATCATGATCCCTCTTCTCTCTGGCAGCAGTAGCCTCAGGGCAATGATGTGCCTGATGATGAGCAGGATGAAGTTAGAAATGACTCCGCTGTTTTTTCTCTTTGCTCCCCTTCAAACCAGCACTGTGTTGTCTGTAGTTGATTTTGTTGTTGTTGGCAGAGAAATGTCATACTTCCCAGGATGTGCACTCCTCCTTTGCACCCTTTTCTCTGCTCTCCACCAAGTGTAATAATTCTAAAGAAAAAAAAAAAGTCGGGCAACATAGCAATAGTGGAAAGCTGAGAATAATAATCAGTAGAGTCATGAATCTGGCTGGGGTAAAACGCAATTTGTAATTTCAGCTTCTTTTTTTTTTTTTTAACCAGAGCAAAAGTACCCCCCCATGGATTGGGCTTGTGCCAGTTGCTTTTTATTGTACACATAAATTGTGATAAGATTTGTTGTTTTTTTTTCCATTCTTACCCACTTATTCCTGCGGCTAAACTGTTCAAATTTTTGTCTTCAAAATTCTTAGGTGTTTTTTTTCTTGGTTTATTGTAAAACCTCTTGTCCAGCCATGGCTGGACAACTACTTACTTTGTTTCTTGATCCCTCTGATACGACACTCTCGTAAAATATTGCCTGAGGTGCGGTTTTGGGTTACATTCGCGTTTTATCTATTCAGTCGTATTCGCAGGAATAAAACGACTTGTTTCTGTTGTACTTGAGTCTTATGAAAAGGTGCCCATAGTTTAGCGACAGTTTCCAAAGGCTTTAGTACCACCTGTATTACAAAATGGGGGAC
This sequence comes from Pygoscelis adeliae, assembly GCF_000699105.1. Lineage (NCBI taxonomy): Eukaryota > Metazoa > Chordata > Aves > Sphenisciformes > Spheniscidae > Pygoscelis > Pygoscelis adeliae. The sequence goes on along the minus strand of NW_008824908.1, from coordinate 1,654,753 downwards.
CCGAACTCCCGGAAGAAACAAGCTCTGAACAGACTTCGTGCTCAGCTTAGAAAGAAAAAAGAATCTTTAGCTGACCAGTTTGACTTCAAGATGTACATTGCCTTTGTGTTCAAAGACAAGGTAACTTGTTTTTCATGTTTCTGTCTTACTGTGTTGTCCGTTGCAATGCATGTTAACGGTGCTGTGCAAAATCTTGCTGCCTGATTGCATCTTATGGTTCATCCTGAATAGATTCCGTTGACTTTTAAACTTTTTTTTTAATTGCTAATTGCTATAATATTTATTTAGTTCACGTTTGTCACTTTGGCTTTTCGTATGTTTGTAGTTTTGTAATGCAGAGGGTGCCAGTGCCTTGTTAAACGATTACTTGGTAACTTCTGAATTGGGTAAATATTTTTTGAAGTTAATACTGTAATTCGTTAAGCCTAATTGGGGTCTGAATTGCATAATTGTTGGCTGTGAACAGTTGAGTTGAAAAGGGAGACCTGGCTGGAGCGATTGCTAAAGTTACTGCGTTTATCTGGTTAAAGCAGAAGGGAGAACCTGGTGGTTGAAGGGAGGAGTTGCAAAATACAATATTGAAATGCCCCAAGCACACAGGCATATGTGAAACTGCTGCTACCATTTTGAAAGGGAGCAGGGAGGGAAAAGAGGAAGTCTTCATTTGCTTGGCTGCCTTGCCTGCTGCTGCTGGATGCTGCGCCTCCGGGCCAGGGTGCGGGGCCTGGTGGTATTTCTAAACCTAACTATAGACCCAGAACTGTAGGAGAGTTTCCATCCGCAGAAGGTGAAGAAAAGCAGGTGCTTATAGTAAGTGAATGCGCTGAACAAGTGATGAGGAAGTGAAGATAAAAGCAAATGGCAACAGAGTACGTAATGCAGGAAATGCACGTAGATGAGCACTGAAATTATTTAATCCCCTCAAATGTATAGTTTTTGCATTCGCTGTAATAGTTACGTGTTTTTTAATGAAGACTCTGTTCTTTCAACTTTTTTAGTTGAAAGTTTCCTGAAAATTCCTAAGTTCAATATGCTTTTGTTCATCAGTTCTAGTGCAAACAGAGATGGATATAGCAGGATGTAATTTCTTGGTACTGTCTCATAGTAATAAAGAGAAATATGAATGTTTAAGCAGTGGTAACAATTAGATTTTCTTAGATGATATGACTGTAATGGTTTTAGTTGGAGCATTCATACTACTTTCTGGTTGCTTTGCAGAAATTCGTTGCAAATGCCTGTTCTAAATCCTATAAAATTAGCTTATATCACAGTGAACTGAAGACGTCCATCCAGTACCAGTTTGCTTAAAGTAGGAGTTTAGCTCAGCCTAGCTTGGTCAGCAAATAGTTGCCTGTTATGTATCTTCTGGCTGGGGCTGTGGAGGGTTATTTGATAAAATATTCTTTGTCTGTCATGTAGTTGTTAAATAGGTCAAGACTTCTCATGAGCTATAAGAAAGCTGTTAGAAGCAGACATACAATTTCAAGTGATTTTTACAAACAGCAAAAACACTTCTTCCAAATTCCCCATAGTGTTTTGGCCTTGCTTGAGAGAGAGCGAAATATTTCTCGTGAGTATAAAAGTTATTTAGCAAATTAACATAGTCCTCCTTTGAGAAGGTTATGACTTGTAGCTAACTTCAGATTGGATCTTGATCATCCACTGTTACCAAATGTAGCATTGAAAGACTTCACTTCTCATGAAATGCCAACTTTGAAGTACTGCAAAGGGAAAAAAAAGTGTTACTTGATTTGCAAAGAGAAGCTTGCGGAGGGCTCTTGGTCAGCCCAGAATCATGTGTTCTACGTGATGGCAGGGCAGTTCTGTTAATGTTTAGATGCAGCTTTAATGTTTGCAAGATTGGCATGTAAATCTGCATCTTTGGAGACTACAAAAACATGTTCAGCTTTTTATTAAAAAGAAGTTACTGGGCTGATTCTGTTTAATTTATAAAACTTTGCATGTAAACTTTAGTGTGGTTTGTGTCAAAGTCCTAATTTAGGCAATGTGCACTTTATACGCGAATGCGAATAGAAAATCACAAATTGTGAATTAAACTGTTAGATATAATTGCCTAGAAAGGATTGTAATCTTAATGTAACCTGTGCTTTTTTTAGAAGAAAAAGTCAGCGCTTTTTGAAGTGTCTGAAGTGATACCAGTCATGACCAATAATTATGAAGAAAATATCCTGAAAGGTGTGCGGGATTCCAGCTATTCTTTGGAAAGTTCCTTAGAGCTTCTGCAGAAGGATGTAGTACAGCTTCATGCACCCCGCTACCAGTCTATGCGCAGGGTAAAGTTCCTCTTTACACATGCTGAATTTTAGTTTTTCAACACTTGTGCTTTTCTTTGTGAATCTTAAGGCAAATCCTGCTTTTTTTATTTTCTCAACTCGTCTGCTGCACGAGGGTTCCGCAGGCGTGTGTTTATGGGGTCTAATTTGAAGGGTAACAGCATATGTATTCTGAAATTCTGTTTAAATATGTAGTGCTCAAGCTTTACCTTTCATCTGTTTCATGCAAATACACCTTGGGAATTTTATCTTCTTGCCATCCTTGTCCTTTAGTGGGCATGTGTTAATTCTTGCAGCAACTCTTGCTGTACAACTAAGTGGTTTTGCTTTATGAGTATTGGAAGATAGTCTTTGCTAATGTTTTCTTAAAGTTGGAATTTATATTAACTGGATACCGATATTAAAACTCAACGGAAGGCAAGGAAGACTTTAGTTGTGCTATGAGTAATAGAAATGGAACGTTACACAGACGTGGTAATAAGTACCACCTTTAAATTGTGTGCCTGTATAGATAAGTTGCTTATCTGTATCTTTGACTAATGGAGGGAATGTAAGTACAGAACTTTGCTACTTACAGGATGTGATCGGCTGTACCCAGGAGATGGACTTCATTCTTTGGCCTCGTAATGATATTGAGAAGATAGTCTGTCTCCTGTTTTCTCGGTGGAAGGGATCTGATGAACCCTTTAGGCCTGTTCAGGTATTTGTTTTTGTTTTTTAACTTCAGTAAGTAGCTTACACCTGGAGGGGAGGATAAGTACTCTCTCTTCCTAACTAATAGGTCGATAAGGTATGCGACTTCTGTGGATGTTAGAAAGTATGCTCTCTGTTCTTATTTATAAAGCAGTTAATGTTTTGAATGCCAAATTCTGCTTCCTGTCTTTGCGCACTGTTGTATTAGCGCTTCCAAAATCTAAGCGTCTGAAGGACCTTTGCAAATGACATGTATGTATAAATACATATATCGTGTTAGTGTTTGTAGAAGTGGATTAGACATGGCTCTTGGTACAATTGAATATTTGTCTAAGTATGATCATGTCATTAAGGTTCTGTGAGTATCCCAAGTTTCTGTATTTTGTTAGATGGAAGAGGGTCTGAGATGGATGGAATTCTTGCATTATAATTTTACCTTGAAATAAATGTCAGACATTTTAGACTATTTTTTCAGTAGCCAGCCTTAGCTGTTTATATTCAGATTTTTTTTAAACAATGTTATATGTATTTTCTGTGCTGGTTCTGCAGTAATAGTAAGCTATTGGAAGAAATGTGCTGTATTGTTGATGCACAGGGATGTTCTGCCACAACAAGCTAGATCTGGTTTTATATGTGCAGTTAAAGTCGTACCTTTGAATTGTTAATACGTCACTGCAATGACTAATGTCGGTGTTGGCAGAATGAAACTAGGGAGTTCTTTAAATTGTGCCGAGACCCAAGTGTGTTGTCGTTGTGGTCCCCAATTTCTGCTTTTCATAGATGAGAAAAGGAAAGAAATAAAAGTAGTTGTAAATATTGAAAAACAATTAATCGGTTAAACGTGAGCTTTAGCAAAACAAGTATTTTATTCCCCTCCCTCACACAATGCAGGCCAAGTTTGAGTTTCATCACGGTGACTATGAAAAACAGTTTCTGCATGTTCTGAGCCGAAAGGACAAGACTGGAATTGTTGTCAACAACCCTAACCAGTCAGTGTTTCTCTTCATTGACAGACAGCACTTGCAGGTAAGCTTACTTTGTCCCTCTTTTTAACACACGTGTTTTAATCATAAAATGCTTTTTCTTCTTAGGAACATCCGATGTGATGTTATTGCAAAATACTCAAGTAGAAAAACTGATTGTGCATTCATGCTTGCATTTCAGCAGTTTCAGAGGAAACTTATGCTATAAATAGGATTCATGGATGCAAAAACTAGCTATAGGCCACAGATGTGTTCACGTAGAATTAATTTAAAGTTCTTCTGTTAAAAATTTAAATAAGTTCTAAAATACTTAAGTGTTGTGGGAAAAATAAAACGTTGGCTTAATTTGGGTGATACTACAGGAATTATTCAAGTGAAGAATGAACAGAATAGCAAAAACATTTTGGGCATTAGAGGTCGCAGATTGTTTATACGGATGAAATCATGGTTTTTAAATGTCTGTGGTGTTCCTCCACAACCAGCAGCAAGCTAATAATTGGGCTGGATCTCCTGGGGGTCTGCCTATTAGTCTTGAGTTAACTTTCATGTTTAATAGCTTTTCTTTGGGTTTTCTTTGCCTCTAGACTCCAAAAAACAAAGCTACAATCTTCAAGTTATGCAGCATCTGCCTGTACCTGCCACAGGAGCAGCTCACTCACTGGACAGTTGGTACCATAGAGGATCACCTCTGTCCTTACATGCCAGAGTAAGGTACTGGCCAGCAAAATGGGGAAGATCACAGAATGCAGCAGTGGATTTTCACTTTCCTCACCACTTTATTCTTTCAGAATTTAGAAGAAAATGGACTCATGTTCAGAACACTATACATTGTGAAACTTGATCATCCTGGATTTTTTTTATCATTTGTATCTCAGAACTTTACAATTTTTTTTAGATGTTTTCTGCATGGACCTTGTGAAAGAGAGGATGCTCTGCACACTTCTGCACTGCATCAGCGTCTTACTAAAATGTGAAATGAAGGGACTGTACACTGAAACAAATGTATCTGAAAGCACAAGGTGATCATTTGTGGTGGTGTTCCCATTTGTGCTGGTCATGCCCCCTAACATCTATAATGTTAACCATCAGTATTTGGAGGGTGAGAAGTGAATGTAACGGGTATAAAAGCCTTATAGCTTTGCTGTTAATGATTGTATCAAAGAGCACTATCATTCATTTTAATGAACAGGAAAGTGGCTATTACAATAGGAAGTAAATGTGGGAAAGAAATCTTTCTTTAAAAAAAAGGCATCTCATTTAATGTGTAGGCATTTTTTGCCTCTTATTTTGCTGGGCCATGTCTAAGTTTACTGGCACTTTTGTTTTGGATCTCTTTCCCCAAGTTGCTGTATAACTGTATGAAAGTATTCTTTTGAGTTGGATGCGTTTATACAGATGAGGCAGACCTGGAGTCTGAAGTTGCTAAAGCAGCTAAAAATAAAGTAAAATATTAGCTGCAGAAACAATGTTGGTAGAGGATTATTTTTTCTTGAGAGTTGAGACTTGTAAACTTGCAGGTGAACTGTGCAGGAAATACTGGTTTCTAAAACATTTCTAATGGAAAACCCATTGAGGTTTTTTTCTTTTGGAATAGACATTATAAAACAATGTAAAATAGTGTTTGGAGTGTCAAAAGTTGGTTCTGACAGAACATTTTAAGATTGTGCAATGATAAAAGGAAGACTACTGTATAGTTTTGATGACAAAGAAGGCTCTGCTTAAGGGTTGAGTACTTTACTGGAGTAAAACTGCATAAGCCTGCTCCCTTTGGATAAAACTAGTGCTTACCTGTTTAAAACTTGTATTTAGCTTTTGTTTGGAATTGGAAAAAATTGGAACTTAAATAAATTAGGTGAAAGATGACTGGTCTTATTTATGGAAATCCTATGAATTGAATTTTAGTAGTCTTACATCTTGACAGCGTCACCTGGTACAAACACTGAAAATGTACGGACCGTAAAATGGTATTAACAAAGATTAGTGTTAAAGGTGTTCTTACATATGTGGGCACTATGTTTTGAAAAGTAGCTGTCAGAAATAATCGAATTAATAGCACGCTATTGTATTGGTACATGGATATTTTTAGTTCTTTGGTCAATAAGGTCCTACAGGTTAAACTGGAGCACCCTAGAAAAACACCACCTGAAAGCTGCAACTTCACATTAATAAATGCCTTAAGCTACGAAGAAATATCTTGAAAGCGCTGCTCTACAGAATGCTGAGACTTTCTAGAATATTTAGTAAGCGCCATACCTGCTAATAGTACTTAAAATTTCCTGACTTTAAGTGCCCCTTCTTTGAATGGCCTGCAAGACATAATACCAAGTGTCCACATGAAGTTTGAGGTAGGCTTTGTAGCATCTTGAACCTTCAAGTTTTGTGAGTTTGGATTTTGCTTCCTAAGTGCAATCCCTTTGTTTCTTCTTAATTTGTCATTTTGGACACCATTTCACAGCAGTGAGAATACGGCCATAGTTATCTTGGTTAGCAAAGCAAGTGACTTAGTAGTTCTCGCATTAGGAATTTTGTTTTTTTCATTCTGCTTTCTCTTAGAAGAGCCTCAAGATGTTGGCCTGAGGGGCTGTGTACAATGCTTTTTAAGTGTCAGCAATGGTATGATCCATAACTTTGATTCTCTGTATTACAGGGACCAACCTGTTCGGTTTAATCACTTTTTTTAGGTTTGTATGGGATGCACGAGACGCACAGGCTACTCGTTTGTTCTTTGTGAGAGTGATCGCAGAGTTAAATAATACTGTTGGGAGAACATAGTTGTATAATGCTAATTTTGTTAAATGTGGCTATTCTACCCAGCTAACAAGTTACGCTTTTGCTGTGCTATCGAATTGAGTTGATAACCATCTGCGTTGTGTAAGTTGTGGGGGGGGGAAAAAAGGTGAAGGAGAACAACAGGCTTCAGAGCATGAGAATCTCGGGGAGTGTATGCGAGTTTGTTCTTAAATCATTTGGCAACTTTGAAAGGTGTCTCTTTCTCCACTTAAACAGGATGACTTCCGAGGGAAAAGATTAAACTTGACAAGAGTCCCACTCTTTCTCAACGGAGCTTCTTGTTCAATCTCAGAATATTCTCCTTGTAAGTTACTTCAGCAAAATGCCCTTCAGAAGTGAATGGACGCAGTTCACAATACCTACCTTTTGGTTTCAGGCCCTCTTTATATCGGCTTAGTGGCTTTTTGATAGGCTTTCTTAACTCCAAAGTGTAGGTTTTGTCTCACAAAACTAATGTTTACAAAGCACAGTTTGTGACTGTAAATCTAATTAGTTTGTTCAGTGGAGCTGTTTGGAATTACAAAAAGGGCTCTTTTATAAGTCGAGAATTTTGGTTACCGCCTGCTGTCGACTGCTTGTGTGGCTCCTTTGGATATGCTAATACCAAGGATTGAAATACGCTTAATATCTCACCTGAATGTGGGAGTTTTACCAGGCTATTGCTTGAGGATTTGTCATGTGAACTAGGCAAGTGCGGATGGGGCAGGGACAAATGTGGAGGCAGCAAAATTAAGTAGGCAGAGGCCCATTAAATCTCTTACATCTAAATGAAGTGTCTGATGAAGGGAAGCTTGTGTTGGGTGCTTCCTGGATTATGACAAGAAACTCCTTACATGTCATAGCCTGCTCATGGCTCTGTAGTTTCCCTTCACTTCTCAAGCTTCTTCAGCTCCACAAGCTGAAGTTATCAAAAATGCGGTAAGATGGACAGAACTGCTTGTACAAGCACTGCCCAAATGTAATAGGCCTGTAGCTAGTTTGCAGTTGATGCCCTTTGTCACATCTGTCTCAAAATCGCTTCTCGAAAGCTATTTTGTTACATTAAAATTGCTGTGTTAAGTGATACATCAGGTACTAGAAACACATTGGGATTATTCAGTGTTTCTCTTGAAAAAATTAAAAAATGGTTACTCAAACTAGAACTAATCTTTGAGCGTTGAAAGCGTTAGATCAAGGTACTGATCTCTTGCTACAAGTTGATTTTTTTGCATAGCAAAATGTTAGGCCTCTTAGAAACAAAGCTGGTGGAAAGGTGGTAATTTTGCCGGTCCAATTTTCCAGACGTTTCAAAAAATTAAATCTCTGAAAGACCTACTTGATCAGTATTTACAAAATACAGAACAAGCAGAGGATCAGCCTTCACTACAGGTAGGTGCTCTGGTCCTTGTGAATGACCGCATCTTTTTGTTGACACATTTAAGGCACAACGGATTAGCTTTAAAATTACTTTAAGACCTGATACAGGTGCCATAAACTCCTGCTCCTTGTACATACTCTCAGCTTGTGAGCTCTACAGGTGTCCTTCCCTGCCCATTTCTGTTCTGCTGCCGGGAGAACACTGCACTTCCTTGTACCTGTCGTGTGCCGAGTCATTAGGTTACTTGCTGTTAATGAATGCCATCTCGTGTTACATCTGGATCTCGGGGGGCTGAACAGTGAGAATGGTCACTTAAGGGTTTTTTGCTCCTTAAGTGTGAGATGATTCTGGTGGACTGTTCCAGGCTTCATTTAAGATTACGTTAAGGTTCCTGCCACTAGCATGATAGTTGTTAGAGTCAAGAATTACTAGACTACATTTACATCCACTAACAGCTAGACATGTGGTACGAGTTTACTTAATTGCTATTTTCTTTTATTAGCCTGGAAAAGCTTCTCCCATATTTAGTTTTGCACTTCTTGCAGCAGCAGATTCAGCAGCTGTATAAGCCTACAGATTCTGGAACAGCTTTCTGGAATGAGGTAATGAGATAAAGGGTTTCAATAGTGTTTTACAAAAGGGAAAAAAGTTTATCATGGATGTTTGAGGCATGGTACTAGCCTGAGTGGGGTCTATTCTAGAATTCCTTTTGTGGAATTTTTCATTTTAGTAATCTTCAAACCCCTCGTTCCCAAACCATAAGGCCAATGTTATTACTTGTCCCTTAGTATCATTAGCACACAAAAAGGACATTTCTGTGTGGAGGTTTAGCCTTCATTTGCACCCGTACTACCTGATGCCGTGCTGGTGCTGTTGGGAGCAAGGCCTCAGCTTGTAGGTGTCTTCCGTACCTGCAAGGCTACTTCCACTTTGCTGCGGGAGTTCAGCGCGACGGTGAGTTAAAAGGTTTGGA
>NW_008824908.1:1635245-1645627 GCF_000699105.1 Pygoscelis adeliae | reverse complement strand
CCCTGCTGTAGTGCACAGGGGCTGGGTGCTTTGTATTAGTTCGGTGTTTAAATCTTCCTTCTTGTGGTGGTCTTGGAGTACAGATGAACTCTGCTGTCAGGAATACTAAGGAGGAAACCGCGGTTCCATCTACAGTAGTAGGTGCTGCTTTCTGGTTTGTGCACCGCAGCTGGGAGTTCACGAGGCTGACTACGGCGCTGATGCCGTGGAGGGGTGCATCAGCTCTACAGGTTAACTGAAGCAAGCTACGTGATAAGCAAGCGTAATTTCTCTTCTGCATGGCTGGCTGAAATGCTTTTTAGGGCTGAAGATATCTCTGACCTAGTTCTGCCTGGAAAGGATTTTCGTATGGAAGGGTCCCTCAATTTGAGCACAATTACTGTATGCTAGAGCACCCACTCTACGAGCCGCGTTTCTGGACTCTTGAAATCTATTCAAGCAGCTACTGCTTTTAAGCAAAGGAAATCAAAGATCCAGAATCTTACTACAGTGGTACAGCCCCAGGTACTGTTTTGGTGAACAAAAGTGGGTTGGTTGATTGGCTATCCTCCAGGGGAAAAAAAAAAACCAAACAACCAAAACAACCAATGTGTCTTGTTTGATTAGAGTTTGTGGGTAATTAGCTCTGGTTCAGGCAAGAACTGTATATGCTGCAGTGTCCCACAACCATGGCAGCTTGGGGACAGGGGATCTGGTAACGGCAGTCATTCAGTGAATGCATTACAGAATCACAAAGGTGATAACTCTCGTCGTGTTGTCCCTGAACTCTTAAGTAGCAAAATAGGAATCAAAGTGCTTTTTTCTTCATTCCCATGGACAATGAGGTAAGGGAGAGGTTTTGGGGTTTCTTTCTACTGGCTAAATGGTTTCTGCAGACAGAGAATTCTAAAACGGTTAGTGATAAAACACAGTTGGAAATTCTTCCGTGTGCCCTGGCGGTGGCTCAGAGCCAGTCAATGAAGCTGAACAGAATTGAACTGTTGTTCAGAATAGTTACTTAACAGCTTAATTCTCCCTGCCCCCCCATCCCCTCTAGGTGGTAATGCTTGCCAATTTGAGAATTGTAAACCAACTAGCTCGTAATTAAATTGGCAGAGTAACCTAGGTGAGGCAGCTCAGCCATGAGACCCCCGTGACAGGTGGCTCAACCTAAAAGACTAACAAGGAGCCCTGACTCTTTGTCACCGCTGAAACAAGCCTTATCCTTCCTTACCCTCTCCTTTCCCTGGTTTGGCACTGACAAGTTGCTTCTTCCTGAGAGCTGGAATCCTTAATGACTACATCCCTCCTCACAGCACCTTAATCTGTGATCGGTATTTGCCCTGATGAGTATCTGGACTCTTAAACACCAGTGGGAATGATTCCGTTCCAATTCCTGATTTTCCCAAGGGATTTGTAGTGCATGGTTCAACCGTGGTGCAAATACCGGGGTGTCACTCTGAATGCACTTGTGCAATAGTAGTGATGTGAAACCAGCATGAAACACTGGGCTGACCAGTACGTTGTGTGAAGTGGGAAGCTGCGGTTACTCTCACCGATAGAGACAAACTGTTCCACACCATGTTACATAGCGCTATGCGAAAAGTGTGGCCTTCCCTAAGGGCAGACCTCTAGGCATCAAAGAGTGTGGTGTAGGTGTTTGGGATGTTTAAAAAAAAAAAAAAAGAAAAAATCGGGGGGGGGAAACCCAAACAGCACAATATGGGAGGGGACAGTCTCACTTGCAGCTGTAAGATATGGAGCTTACAGATGTCTGTCAGTTACTGGATATGTAATCTGGTATATTAACAAGACTCACAAGATGAGATCATCAAGTCACTATTTGCTTGCTTGTAAGGGAATTATGCCTAAATCTGTGGTGATAGAACCAGGTCAACCCCACAGGAGATCTATTTGTTCCAATGCCAGGTGGAACATGTACCATTTGTCCTTATTTTCCATATTTATCTATCTACGGTAAGATAGATACAGATTTTTCAACACATAGGGTGAAATCAGTAAAGAACACTTCCAAAAATTAAGTCTGATGTTTGACAGTTTACTCCCAAAGCTAAGCGAGCTCAACGGTGACAATTCCTTCTAAGATCATCTCCAAGCCTAAGTTAAGTTGTGAAATAAATTATGAGGTCAACACGCTGCTGCTGGTGGAGGGATAACAGACAAGGTTGTCTTAAAATAATCAGTTTAATGAACCACTTCTAAAATAACTGGCCTGCATATTAATGATGTCCCTCTTTCTTATTAATTAGGCAGCGCTAAAATACTGTGTTGAACAGTCTGTTATAAAGGAGAAGAGAATTCACTTGTTACTTCAGGAAGGGTCTTTTTTCTGTTTCCCCCTCAGCCTGCAACAGTCCCTGCCAGGCTGGAACGGGAACAGGAGGATACTGTTGTTTCCATGTTGAGGTTTGCCACTCTTAATTTGCCTGGACACTTTTCAATTGTAATTATGTAGATGTGATGAATGCTAAGTGATAGAATGAGACCACTTACTTAGCTACGGTAGGTTCCTGAGGCAGCCAGCTCTGAGTGAGGGAAGTCGCGTTAAGTTGCAGCGGGACAGTTACACAAGGACGGAGTTGCCCCAGCACACAGAGCTGAGAGCGTTCTCAATCTTTTGGCACGTATTGAATTCGGCACCTCCTTCATTCTCACGCTCTGCCTTTTATTTCAGACAATACTCAAAATCACTCTTGTGTTCCAGTGCGGGGGGTGGGTTTATAGTAGTTGGGGGAGCGGTTTTAATCCTCACTTCTATTTCCTTGCACTCTACTACATGGGTAACGTATGGAAGAAAAACGGTAAACTTTGAGGAAAAAAAGATGACTGGAGATGCCAGAACATGTTAATAGGAAGACAACCATAACAGCAATTGCTAAAACCACTAGGTGTGTCCACGTGCTATGATGGATCCTCTCTGTCTGCTCATCCTAGTAATTGTAGAGGAGCTGGAGATGCTTAAGACTCATAATACAGCCTCAGACAGAGGAAGCTGTGAAGTGAAAAACAATTTAATACAGTGAAGCACATAGTTCTGCTGGGCAAAGATTTAAAACAAAAAAGGTTGCCTCTGTAATACGTATCTTCACAGAACTGCTTTAGCAAAGCATTGTGTTTCTAGAAATGGGATTCAGGGATGATTCTGAGCATGAGTGCAAGCACTGGGGAAAAAATAATTATGAATGTACTGCTGAAAAGAGGATACTACTATTAAAAAGTTCAACTAGCCACAGGCACATAAGCCACGTATGCTTCTGAGACAGCCTCAGAGAAAAAGCTTTGGTTGAGAATGTATATACCACGAATGACTGTTCTAAACTTGCAGCAAAAATACATGCTGATAGCCTGAGCCCACTGTAGGTATTTTGTTAGAGAACTTCCTTAAAGGGTAAGTTATCATCAGCTGTATCACTTGTTTGAAAGTCATTTTGGAAAGACTGCTGATATATTAGCAAACTTGTTCATACTGAAAATCAGTCTGCGTGAACAGGTCACTTACTTAACTCATTGGAAATCATTTCTTTAGGTTTAGGAATGCACAAAAAAAAGCCCTAACAGCACATTTAATCACAAAATTCAAATCACTGAAGACAATGAGTCAACTTCCATGACAAAAAGAATTGTGCATGCCCTTTATTTTTCAAATCTCCCACTAGAGAAGAAAACCTAAGGTCATGGTTTATGTAAACTTGCACTGCATATGTAGCACCGCTGTTTTTATTAGTGTGGTCGCCTTGCCAAGGATTGTTTGCCCTAAGTTTGAAGAAAGCAGTTAAACCTGTCCACAACAGTGCATGCGGAGATGAGACTTCAGCTGATGAACAGCAGCTTAACTCTACCACATTCAACCCCAGTCAGGCAATCTACAGCCTTAGCCTGATGAAAGGCTCACCAAATTTATTCTGATACATCTCTAACTCTCAGCTGATGATTTTTAAACTAATATAGCCAGAACTTCAGGTGGGTAGAGGTGAAAAGCCCTAATGATGTAACTGCATTTTCACATTCAGGAATCACAGGGAGATGATGAAATCTCAGGTGAGTTTGTGTACAAGGGTTCCACCGCACCCTCTCTCAACCACTCTGTGCTGGCAAGCTTTTACTCGGTGCAAAGAGATTACAAAACTATTAAATAATCTTTAAAAAGGTAGTTTCAGAAAGCTTTATTGAATACTTTTGAATTTGTTACAGCATCAGAAAATTACATTTTGTATTAGCCTGCTTTACACTTTCAAAGCAGTTTCACACACTGTTACAGGAACTCTGTACTGCCATCTTGCAGAGCAAGTAGTTTAGTTGGTAAGCATATATAGTGTTGTTTCAACGTGATGGTGACGGGCCTGAAGACAGGGTTGCTTTGTCGCATGACGACACCACAGGCAAAGAAAACAGAGATCTCTTAAAACACTGTCATGCCGGTAAACCACACGGCTGGTCCAAAGGCTCTTCCCTTCTGCTATCTTGACCAGAATGTGGTCAAAAAAGCCAGATGCAGCCCCATGCTATCACACTCTGTTGTTCATCACAAAATAGGCACTGATTTTAGGCTTGTAGCAATTCTGGTGGTAATTAAGAAATTTGTTTGTTTATTATGGGAGCGAGACAAATTCACTTTATATAGACTATCAGAACTTTGTACAGATGATGTCTTATTGCGTAAATGAGAAAATCATTCTCTATGGGATTCTTAAGCCCAACAATTATTATTTTTTAAATTACTTCCTTATATTAATTTCCTAGATACTTTGTATGTCTACCTTGTGCAATTAACTTTCCTGTCGCCTTATTTGTTAAATCCACGCTGGCAAATGCAATATTTCTTCCTTGCTTCAAAATCTGAGCTGTAATCAGTATCTCTTCTCCAATCTTAGCAGCAGAAGTATATCTTCAATGAAGAACAAAATTAACAGGTAAGAGGCTGCACAAATCCAAGAATATTCCTGCATTTTACATCATCACAAAGGGAATTAGCAAAAGTGAGTAATAAAGACACACACCGCGCTCTAACTGCCTGCTTGCAAATCCCCACTTCTTAAAAGTCCTTGAGTTCCTCTAAGCACTGCAGTGGTAATGCAGTGTTAAGAGTTCTCTGAGAAAATGGGAGGATAGAAAGAAACCCATTGGCTTGGTTCTGAGGAACCAAGTTCTGTTCCATTTTGGAACAGAAACAATTGGCTATCAAAGATCTCACTTAAAAGTTCAGCTCCAAGTCCTATTCCAGCTGCTGCTGGCTCCCTACAGCCTTTCTAAACCAGTCTGGCTGGTTCCGTTGCAAAATGTCTCTGTTAGTACGGCTTCAGAAGGTCATTTCTGTATGGAACCTAAGCATAGGTTAACTGCTTCCCATACCCTGGTCAGAGAAAAGTCATGGAAATCTGGGAGGCCTTCGAACTTCCGAGGTTTAACGCTGTTTCCATTCATTAGATAACTGTTTTTATTTATGTGAGTAGGAGGGTGTGCTTTTAGAACACACTCTGCAGGGAATAGGAAGAAAGTCCCCCACAAAACGCCTGGAGAGAATTAGGAGCAACATGACCCAACCATGATCTGAGGTAAGGGAACAGTATTCAAATGTTAAGAGTTAGAGGAGAATGTATAATTGCTGGATATAAATCTTACTGAGATAAATTTCAACAGCCAGTCCATTTTTACACATGACACCATGTCAAAAGTATGTCAGTCACACCTAATGCTGATGTAGCACAAGCCCCATTAGTTGACAGGGGACAGGGCTTCAGGTTTGTTTCGTTCTCAGAGGCTGCTGCTGATCCTCTTGTGATTAAAAAAAACAAGTTTCTCTGCTTCCCTCTGTTCTTTCCATTGCCGAAATAGCTTCCTCATGACAACCCTTTAAAAAGCTCCTTCCCAAAAAGGAAAAAGTTGTATTATAGCAGTATTCGATATCCAATATCACTTGTTCAATGAAAGCAGTAGTCTGGTTTAAACAAAGCTATTAATATTGCTTCAGGTAACATTTCCTAAGGATTATGCTACTCAATCATTTTGGATCACCTCCACAGAGAGCACTTTCTTAAGATTTTAGCCCTTATGTAATTGGGTAGGCATATTTGATAGTGTAAATAATTCAGATGTTGGCCTCTTGTTATACTACTGTAAGGGAAAAAAACATAATCATAGGAGAATTTCAGGTTTTCATTTCCAGCGATTTCCTGGTCATCACAGTGGTAGTATAAAGCTTACATAGATGCTCCAGTCCCACCCGCCCAGTGGAGAAATCAGAGGGTGCTGGGGGGGGAAAGGAGGGAACCCGGTAAAGATACAGATCACTCCCCACACACTTTTGAAGCTTTTTTCAATTTTTTTTAAGACAGTTTTGATGAGGGGTTACTTTTCCAAGATTTTTAGTGCTCTGTGTTAGTTATTCCAAGTAGGATTATTTTAGTTCCAATCAGTCATAATCTCTTCATTAAAAGTAATGAAGCAAAGCTGACAAACTGTAATAGCATGATCAAAGGTTTCAGAACAACTTTTTTCTTTTTAAAAAAAAAGACACTGTGCTTTAAATTTGCATTACAGGAAGAACTATTCTCAATATAAAAGCACCTTTAAATGACCTAGAGCAAAGGAGTCTTCCTCCAGTGGGAAATTCTGATTCAATCTGTAATTCACCCTCTATGTGAGCATACAACAGAGCTAAACTGTTTCCTGGTTTAGTATTTCTCCTGTTTTAACATTTTATGGACTAATACTAAAAAAGTGTTTACAGAAAGCTGCTTACCCTAGATTTTGGTGTTTGAGGACACACTCTTAACATATCTTCACAAGCAAAGACAGTAGCTGAGCCAATTTTGTAAGACTAAAATTTACCACATATCAACATCCCTTTACATTCTATGACTGAATGGGTACTGTCTCTTAAACGTGTGTAACAAATAAAAGCTTAGGAAAGTCCAACTCAAATTTTGCAACCAAATAGCAATATCCCCCAAAACAATCCCCCCTTAATTTATCACAAGACGACTTCTGAAACCAAAGAAAACACCTTTTTTAAGTGAGTACTACAGCCTAGAAATGACATACAATGGAGTCAATACTGTGTTAGGGGAAGAAAAGTTAGTATGTTCTGGTAAACATGGTGGATAATACCTACGTGATGTTCATGTCCACACTGACCCCAGGCACTGCTCTTTCTGTGTACAGCAACGCTGTTGTTGACACCACATCCACAAGTGTGGCTGTCAAACCTCCATGTAACGTGCCACCTCTGTTTGTATGCTCCTCCTCTACTTTCATTTCACAAACAATTTTTCCAGGCGTTGCAGAAAGGAGTTTCATCTGTATAACCAAAAAAGGAACAAAAACCTTACTGGCAACAATACCAACACTCAATACTGCCCTGAATCAAACTGAAAGTAAGCCTTGTTTAATTCTGGACTGTGAGGCAAATTAAAAGATGGAAAATATAGTAATTCAACTGTCACATTAGGCATTTCCATAAATTTTGAGCAGAAGATTGTTGCCTTAGAAAAATTTGTATTTCTAGTGCAGATAAATATTTAAACTGACAGCTTAACAAAACTTCCATACGTGCTATGCTCTCGGGAATTGCTTAGGAGACAACATCCTTCTTCAATTTTCCTTTTGCTTTAATCTGTGACTGAAAAGCCAGATTAGAGGGAACATAAAACTGCTCTGACTGTGTGTACCATAGTTGTGAAGGCGTATTTGTTAGCTCACAACATGGAAACGAGACTGACAGTAATTCATTAATCATTATGCTAGAGCAACCTCAGTAAAAAGCAGTATTTTGAAATGAGCACTGGAAATGCTAATCTGACTGGCCTCCCTGAACTGAAATTCGTACTCCTGGGTAGAAGTATCCAAGGCTGTATCACACTGTATTACAGCATCATGACTTGCATATACACTTTTATTCCAGCCCATAGGTGTTAAACAAAAAAATTACGGTAGATCTACGGTACCATGCTTCCCCCTGTAACCAACACAAGAAGCTGGATTTTTGAGACCAAGAAGTTACTGCAATTCAGTATTTTAAAACCTTTTCTTCAAGTTTCCTCAGTTAGTAACACTATATTCAAAACCTGAAATATATTCAAAATCTGAAGGCAGATGCAAAACTGGGGTAAGTAAGTTCAGCATATGTATTTACATCTACAACTAAGACTTTGAAGTTCAGCATAT
Source organism: Pygoscelis adeliae (assembly GCF_000699105.1). Taxonomy (NCBI): domain Eukaryota; kingdom Metazoa; phylum Chordata; class Aves; order Sphenisciformes; family Spheniscidae; genus Pygoscelis; species Pygoscelis adeliae. Next base: position 1,637,464 of record NW_008824908.1, on the reverse strand, counting down.
ACATTTACACCTACAACTAGACCTTTAGACTGTCACAAGTGAAATGTGGGCATAATATTTATTATAATTCCTACTAATTTTCTAATTTTTTTAGAAAGTTTTTTTTAACTTACATGTTTCCATACCATATCAGCTGAGTTGACTTAAATCTTTTTAATCTTAAAAGGAATTAAGATTGAAATGTCTCCAGTTTCAGTATTCCTTATTTATAATGCAGTGTAAGAGCTCAGTTTCAGCCAATGTCCCTTTCTGATAGGCCGAAGTTTGTCCAAATTTTGCAGACAAATGATACCAAGATAAATGATGATGCAGTTAGTACATAGTCCATCTACGAATGGAAAAAGCTGGAATGAAGCAGAGGGAAGATCACTGAGCCAGTGTCCTAATGTAGAAATAGCACCTTGATCAATGAAAATCCCAAGTCCTAAACCAGGCATGCTGTGCTGCACTGACTGAAGGCCTAAGTTTCTGACAGAATTTCTAACGAAGACTTCACTGACGCTTGACACTGCGAGCAGATGGCTTCCACTACCGTCAGGGAGTGCTCCAATCCATCAGCAAGGCAAGGAAAGCATCTGGTTTCATTTGTCATTGCTCCGATCTGGCACTAGCTGCCTGCTCTCCTTGACGAAAATAGTTCAGTATTCAAACGCTTCCAGGACTTACACAGCTAGAGCTGCTGGTTTGTACTTCTCACAGCCCTTCTGTGCTTGTCCTCCCACGTGTCTGTCTCAGTGAACGGTATGCTGCTTTGGCTTCCAGCCACTACTGCGATGCACTACTTCTCTGGAGAAGAGGCTTTAAAACCCACAGTCGTTAAGCCCTATGTAGATACCACATTGGAATTAAACCAGAAACCAAGTCTGATGCTGGAGCTGAAAAGTTTCAGGCTAAAATCTGTCTTCTCCAGAACAGGAAAAATCTTGAGTCATATTTAGTTACAGTAAGAAAGGCTTCAGGTACCTCCCAGAAAAACAGCAGATACTTTAAATTCAAACAAAACTGTACTTTTACTGTTGTTATAGACACCTCAACGTCCTTCTTGTAGTGAGGGGCCCAAAACTGAACACAGTATTCGAGGTGCGGCCCCACCAGTGCCGAGTACAGGGGCACTATCACTTCCCTGCTCCTGCTGGCCACACTATTTCTGATACAGATTCGATTCTGTTCAGATATGTTCGATTCTGATACAGATATGATTCTGTTCGTAGCACCATAATTCTAGACGGAGACTGCAGAAGAAGCCTAAACGTATTCCAGAGCAAGGAAGGAAGCCTGTCTCCCAAGGCTCACTTCTAGCCAGCTACCTTTATGAGCTGACATACTGCATTTGCTCTCCACTTAGTAGGATTTTAAGGTAAAGGAGAGTAAAGTTATCACAGCGAAGAGGTGACTAAGAACTGATTGCACTCTTTATAAATAAACGAGCTTCTTAAACTTAAAGCTTTACACTTTTTATATACAAGACCAAAATATCTTGGAGAAACAAGACAGTAAGAGTTGCTTTGCAAATAGTTACTTTCTATTAAATGCATTGGATCATGGAGCTGTCAATGAAAGCACAAATTCCAATATTACATTTGCTCCTCTACAATGCAAAATACATGAATTTTGACATGGTTGGTTTTCTTAGATATATTTACTGCATCATTCCATGTCACAGTTACACAAATAAACAGAAATTAAATGGAGAATTCTAGCATTGCAAAATTTAATGAGAACACTGAAACTGCTTCATAGGACCACCCTACACAGGAGCTCAAGAACACATCAGCTATGCTACTGCACACTACAAAATTTAAGACAACACGGTAACGTCACTTCAACTTTTTTGATCACAACGTTGCATTACATTAGAGCCGTACCAGTCAAACACATTTCTTTACACTAGGCCTTGTGTAGAAACTCACAGAGCACTGAGGTGCTTGTGCTTTCAGTCTGACTTCAAGATGAGGTGCAAGATGTTATAATGAGCTACTTTTTTACTTTTAAACAGAGAAGAGTAATAATTTATTTCATAATTTCACAGTCCTGAAAGTTAGCTTAGTCACAGGTACTCCAAAGGGAAGAATACGGGTTACTAAATAACTCATGGAAGGTTATTCAGCACAATCCTCGTCGTCAGAGAGGTACTGGAAGGCAGCTCTAGTGTTTAAAAAGAGTTACTGAATAACAACTGTGTTTTGTACCGTGTGTTACCATCACGGCCACCCCCCCCC
>NW_008824908.1:1628327-1634163 GCF_000699105.1 Pygoscelis adeliae | reverse complement strand
GTGTGACAGGAGGAGTTGGGACGGGGGGGAGGGGAGCGGTGCCTCCGCCCTCCCCGTACCTCCCTGGATGCAGGCTGGAAGGTGCAGCGGCCCCGGTACCCGGGGAGAGCCGTCTCCCGGGTCGTAGCGTCCCCCGCCCCGGGGAGCAGTGCTCCACTCTGCGCCTGGCTTTGCACCTCTGCTGCCGTGTGGTGAGGCAGGCAGTTTCCGTTCCTCACGTTTATGTTTCCACACTAGTTCTCGTTGTTTCCCAAGGCTGCCCCCTTGGAGGGGAATAGCCAGCTCCTCTTGAGAGGCTGTCAGACTTGCAGGCTGCACTCTCTCTCTGTGGATGCTTCAGCCACCTTCCTCTGGGCTAGTAGATTGTGAACCTTTCGGAGAAGGGACAAGGTAATTTTCTTTTCATTGCCTTGTCTTGTGCAGCAATACATATGCAGATTTTACTGTACACACGCACATTTGTATATGTGTAAACTGTGCATGTATGTCATATACTAGATGTACACGTATTTATATTTCTATAAATAAAATTGACATGTACGTGCACACCTTGTTAAATACACTTGTGGAAGTTAAGATCGAAGATCTGTGTCTTACACACACTGATGATCTCACAGCATACCGGTAGGGCGTACCAAGGGTATTGAACTGCATGTGGAATGGAACTTTTACAGATCCCTGCCATTCACAGTCCTGAGGGAGGCTTTTTTTCCTATAGATTTATTTATTACAGACTTACATGTTATATAGAAGAGCCTTATGGTCTTTATAGTTATGAATAAGCTGTATTTGATAACAGCATACCTGTTTTTGCTTGATAAGTATGTATGAAAAAATGCAAGCCTACTGAACATTAGCATTGGTCTCTAGGTAGTCCATGATGAGTCAGAATGTATCTGTATCAAATTGGCAGCACTTTTTACTTTTCCAGCCTCTGTCTGTCTTTGCACTGTGGGTTCCTTCTTGAGCTGGGGCATGCAGGATGTGTTGGGAGGGACAACTATTTGGAGACATCCCAGTCAGGGGAAGGTCACTGCAGACCACACAGACTTTCATATTTCATCTCATAGTCCTTCAGGTTACAGTATAAATATAAAAAGTCATCATGGAAATATTGGAGGCACATACCATGTTATATACCTACTTAAATATCCCTTAGCTTCCTCGCCTTTGTCTGCTTTTCTCTTTCTGTTCAGTTTAGATTACATGTGCATGGTAGTGGAATCTTACATTGTGCAGCACCAAGTACAAAACCAGTACTAAGTTCTAGGGAATAGATTTGGTTTTGTTCCAGGCCTTATTTTCATGTGTGCATACAAATTCTGTATTTAAAAATAAAACTCTAGTATCCCAACTTTAGACAAACTGTATTTTGGCAGTGTTAGCTATACTATTTAACATATTTTATTACAGAGTTTCCCTTTACTCCAGGAATTTACATTGGATCAGTGTTGTGGCTTAACCCCGGTGGGTAGCTCAGCCCCACACAACCACCTGCTCACTTTTCTGCAGTGAGATGCGGGAGACAATAGGAAAGGTAAAAGTGAGAAAACTCGTGGGTTGAGATAAAGACAGTTTAATAGGTAAAGCAAAAGCCGTGCACACAAGCAAAGCAAAACAAGGAATTCCTTCACTCCTTCCCCTCGGCAGGCAGGTGTTCAGCCATCTCCAGGAAAGCAGGGCTCCATCACACGGAACGGTTACTCGGGATGACAAACGCTGTAACCCTGAACATTCCCTCTTCTTCCTTCTTTCCCCCAGTTTTATTGCTGAGCATGATGTCCTATGGTGTGGAATATCCCTTAAGTCAGTTGGGGTCAGCTGTCCCAGCTGTGTCCTCTCCCAACTTCTTGTGCCCCCCCAGCCTACTCACTGGTGGGGTGAGCAGCAGAAACGGCCTTGACTCTGTGTAAGCACTGCTCAGCAATAACGAAAACGTCCCTGAATTATCAACACTGTTTTCAGCACAAGTCCAAAACACAGCCTCACACTAGCTACTATGAAGAAAATTAACTCTATCCCAGCCAAAACCAGTACAACCGTGTGTTAGCAGGTAGAGTCTGATTTTCTTTAGTAACACAGTCCCCAAACAGTTACTAGGCTGGGCACTCAAACTTTGACAGTGTTGTTTAGCCTTTATCAAATCAACAGAGTAGACAAGGCCTGTGTTTTTGAGGTGGGACTTGGGGTGAATATTCCCAAAGAAAATGACTATCAATTTGTCACAGAGTGAGTTTGCACATGTACCTCCCTAGGGGGTCTGGCAATTGGAAGAATCTCAGCTGTACTACAAAGATGGGCACATAAAAGCAAGTCCTGGCTGCAGTTCTTTGTTTCTAATATGCTGGAAAGTGTTTGAAAAACTAATATACACAGCGTGCCTCTAGCATGTGGAAAGAGTTGGATTGCTCAAGTGCTTTGGACTACACTGGTCACTGTCTGATTAACTTAAATCAGAATGGTAAATGTTACTGTGTGTCTATAAGGAGGAGGAAAAACCACTTACTTCGGCTGTGTACTAAGGCTCTGTATGACTGAGGTCTGTATGTTTTTGTTACTGTGCTTTTAAATTATGCTGGGTTCAATACATGTTAACTTATTTGTTGGGAAAGTTTTAGATGGCCACCTGTAAGTTGTGATGGATCTAAAACATTTTCCTTTAGAAGATAAGGGAGGTAATTGCAGGAAGAACAGTAGTATGCATGTTGACCAACAAGTAAACTCTCTCTTTAGTATCGACCTCACAGCAGATGCAACTACTAGTAATGCAAGTGTCAATAGTACAGACTCAAGGCAACAAGAAGATGACAGCAGCTTCTCACTGATAACCTGGAACATCGATGGGATGGATCTAGGAAATCTAAAAGAACGAGCTAGAGGAATCTGTTCTTACCTGGCATTGTAAGTATAGCTTCATCTTTGTATTGTCATGTACCCAGCTTTAAAGGAAAAAACGAGCTTCTTGTTTTAGATATTTACAAATCTTCATGCCCAAATTATCTTAACGTTAGGTGTAACAATACAATCACTTTATAAATGCTAAATAAAAGTTGATATACTGGTTGGAAGAGGTGTGAACCTATGCGGCATTCCAAAGGTTAAATATTTTGTGATGGCTACTTTAAGAAGCTTTTTTATAATGAACAATACTGTTCAAGTTGCAGTCATACATCAAGAGCATACTTCATACTTCCATCCTGTACATGAGAGAAGGGTAAAACTGCAGGAAGCTTGTTTGTCTCATTCCAGTAGTGTGAATAACTTCACGCTAGAGCAAACTGTTTGAAACAACAAAGAAGATTTTTTTAGTGAAATGTGAAAAGCTGCTCTCTTGCCATTACTGTTACTTGTCTTATCAAAAAAGAAAATGTGCAAGGTAAGATAAAAGCAATAGAATCTGTGATTACCTTTTATAGTTCCACCAGTGGAAGCCTCCCATGAATATATTTATGAGCAATTGGTTTGTCCTTCACCTGCTTAGAGCAGGGCTATTCAGCAGTGTAGCAAAAATAGGGACAGCTGTAAAGACATGCCTAAATCAGCATTTTCAGGAGTGCTGCCCCACATGAACTGTTATTGATTGCACAGCTCTAAGAAATAAAAGAGCTTGGCATCGATGAGACTGGAGAAAATGAATGGCAGGTTACCTGAGGGCATCTGTTGTAAGGGAATGGGGTGGCAGTTGGAATCTCCTGGAGAACTTAGATGTTGCAGAAAGTGTTCCAAAGCTGCTTTGCACCTCTTAAGTTGAATTCCTTGTGTATGTAGTATATGAAACCTGTGCAAATGTTTGCAAGATCAAGGTATAAGGAAGTCATGCATTTTATTATCATGTCAGTTCCATGTCCATAATAATCATTGTTTCGTCCCTTTTAACAAAGGTGATGTGTCTACATGCTACTAAATATGATGGAGAGAGTTTTTTCTTTTTTTAAAAAACAGGTTCTTAGAATACCTGGGAAGATGAGGACAAGGTGCGCCTGAAGTCCCTGGCCCTGTTCCATTTGGCCTCAGAGTGTAACAGTATTACCTTTCAGTAGTTAATTTAAAATCTTGTCTTGCTGATTTCAGATACAGTCCAGATGTCGTGTTTTTACAAGAGGTCATCCCACCACATCTCTGTCTTCTACAGGTGGGAGCAGGCAGTTACACTATTATTCCAGGTAAGAAGTAACCCTCAGTTTCTAAAGACAGAAACTGGAAAAAGTAAGTTCAGTTTTATTCTGTCTCCCTTGCAAAATCCCTGACCATTTGTAGGAATGAAAAGAGTAAAGTGAAGAAGGAAGCACTTAAATTACTTTCTGTGTTTTGGTATCAAGATATAGTTCGATGCAAATTATGTATGTGAAAAGCTTGCTTGCCTGGTGGTTTCCTTTGTATTTTTTAAGCATTTGGAAAGACTGATAGCAAGGGTAGCCAAAAAAGTGCCATAGATAAGTCATTTCTTAAATATTTGTATTTAAAAAATCTGAAAAATTCACACTGCTATTATGAAACTTTTAACTAATGACTTTGTACATCTTACAAATTAATGTGATTCTCCCAGGTCATGGTAAAAAGGTCTCTTTCAGAAGCTTAACTTCCTTATGGCATGGCAGAAGATATCCTCGACCATTTCTTTCCCTGTTCCTCTTTAGGTAACGTAGATGGCTATTTCACTGCCATAATGTTGAAGAAACCAAGAGTGAAGCTACTGAAACATGAGATAATACCTTTTCCAACAACCTCCATGATGAGGAACCTTTTGGTTGTGTATGTGAGTGAATCAGATGTACTAAACAGCTGTATTTCTGCCTTCAAAACAAAAAAAAAAAACAGGAAAGGCTGGGCTGGCATTACTCTGTGACAATCTCAAACAGCAGAAACACTTCCTGTCCAAACATACAAACCCAGTTGCATTTGATACTAACAAATTTTAATCTTTTATGTAAGTTACTGGCCATACTTTGTTTTCAAGTCTCATAACCTCTGAAAACAAAACTAAAAACCTGTTACGCTTCTGTAAGCCACTTTTCTTCAATGTAAAACTAATATTAACCAGAGCCCTGTCATTCTGTAATTTACTTTGTGATTAGATTGTGTCTTTGAACTAACTTCTTATCATGGTGTGGATAGTAATATTGCCTCTTTGTTTCACGCACAGGTGAGCATATCTGGTAATGAACTTTGCCTTATGACGTCTCATCTGGAGAGCACTAGAAATCACTCTAAGGAGCGTATGAAGCAATTGCAAATAGTGTTAAACAAAATGCAGAAGGAGTCTGAGTCCAACACTGTTATATTTGGAGGGGATACAAACCTCAGAGACAGTGAGGTAAATAGAAATAAGCAACCTTGTTATTTTGAGAAGGTCTTCTGACAAAATCTTCTTAGGCTTTTCTGTTGTCTTTATGAAAAATTACCTGCTTAGGCAGAACAGAGAGATGCAACATTTATTTTTAAAAAGTGGAAGCGTGACTAAGTAGAGGTTGTGGCATTGCTATGCTGAGGCATTGCTATAGCTGAGGTGATGTGTATGAAGAGCTTCCCTCCCCCCCCAATAACAAAATGCTTTTTTGGCAGTATTTATATCTGAGAAGATGCAGGGATAGTCAATGAAGTTTCGATTTCAGAAGTATCTTCTCATTTTGAGAAGCTGATCTTTACTTGCTCAACTCTCCGATTCTCAGAGAGTTAATGCTTGTAGAATCAATGAAAGAGGAGGGTGCTCTGGAGAGATGGATCTTGGGAGTTTAAAATTAATCCCCCATCATTGAGACATTCAAAATTAGAAGTCCTTTTTGGCTGCTGATATTAAAAGTGAAATTTGTGTATTATTACTAAAAGGTCAGTGTTT
>NW_008824908.1:1615294-1628294 GCF_000699105.1 Pygoscelis adeliae | reverse complement strand
TTCCATTGCAGTGAACTGGAACGACATTGTTGCAGAGAACATGGTGTTGATCCCCATACCTCAAAATTTCAGAGCTGAATGTCTATTTTGTAACATGTTTTGGATTTAGAAAGTACTACAGGAATTGGTCATGCTTTAGAGTATCCTGAGAAACACCACAATTTAGAAACGTCTCCGATATCTTTAACAACTCATGTTTTGCAGAAAAAAAGTGATATTGTCTCACACAACTCAGTTCTGTTTTTGAAGGTAAAATTTGTGAATTCAGTATCTTGTGGACTTTTTCCCTCCTTCTGCTTTCAGGTTACTAAACTAGGTAACTTACCTAACAACATTACGGATATCTGGGAGTTTTTGGGTAAACCTCAACACTGCCGCTATACTTGGGACACCCACTCCAATACCAACCTGGATGTAGAGTACAAGTGCAGGATGAGGTTCGACCGCATTTACTTTCGGCCTGCAGCAGATGGGGGACATATTATTCCACGAAGTATGGACTTAATCGGATTGGAAAAACTAGACTGTGGCAGATTCCCTAGTGATCACTGGGGTCTTCTGTGTAACTTTGATGTGATATTGTGAAAAGAAAAAAGGCTTGCATTGTTAGTTTTTAGGTGATCAGTTCTTGTTTTTACAAAATTTTACCCTCTCAATTTAAGTAGGACGTATTTAAATTTTCAACCCTAATGCATTCTCTGGTCTTGACTTATGCTGGAATAGCTTCATTTCAGCCCGGGTTCCCTTTTCCTCATTGTATGCCCAGGTTCCCTTTTCCTCATTCAAAACATTGAATCATGTTTTTTAAATATTGATTTTTAACAATGTTCGCAAATGCAAAAACAAATTCTAGTTTTAAAATAGGAGGAAAAACCTGTAAATACAATTCATAAACATACTCGGTGGTTTGAAAGACACTTTTATTTTGGCATGTAGTATAATCTCATAATAAATGCTGCTTTTTTATTTTAAGAATGCTTTTATTATGCCTGCTTTGTTTCTTTTGTAATAATTTCCATCATCCTTTACAAGTCTGTCTTTTGTAGGGTGTTTTGTGTTAGCTTCTGAAGTTTGTGTTGTACATACGTACGCCTTCAGGCAAGACAATAAAGGAGCTGAGGAAAGAACGACTAGATTCTCACAGAAAAAGGGTTTCTTAAGTAAGAATTAAACCAATATTGAACAGATTTAAGAACAGTTGCCTTCTATTCGACGAGAAAAGGATTTAGGTAGATGCATGGAAGTTGTTCACTTGGGATGGTGTATACCTTACTTTGTGTTTATTAACCTGGGTATGAGTTGCAGATTAAAACGCGTTATCTTTCCAGTGAGCTTCTAGGAACAGTGCTCTCATAAACTGCTGTGCAAAGCCTGAGCAGCTCAAGGTCTCACTGACTGCAAAAGATCAAACAGGCTTTCTTACTCAGAGAACTGTGTAATCAATCTCACAGAAGCTGTCATTTTATAGATGTGCGAAGTACTAAGCCGATTTAAAATGGAAAGTCTGACTTTCTGATGTGAAGTTCAGTGCTCAGGCACGGAGAGGAAGCACAGACAACCCATGCCAGTGATGCAAAGTGAATACAGAGACTGACAGCCTTAAATTCCTTTACTTGTTTTTGTCGTCCTTGTTTGTCTTTGGTCTTAAGCCCAAAGCTTACAAACAACTTGTGTTTTGCTGGGCTTGTGGTGGGTGGCCCTGGCTGGTAGCCAAGCTCCCACCCAGCCACTTGCTCAATCCTCCCTTCCCCAGTGAAATGGGGGGAGGAGATAGGAAAAACAGAAACAAGAAAGCTTGTGGGTCGAGATAAAGACAGGGACATCACTTGTCAATTACCCTCATGGGCAAAACAGACTTGATTTGGGGAAATTAATTTGTGGCCAGTTAATACAGATATTTAATTACCGATTTGGGTATTGGGGAGCAAGAAGATGAACATTAAAATGCACCTTTTCTCTCCCCTTTCCCTGGCTCAATGTCACTCCAGGCTCCTCTCCTCCCCCTTCTTATCGCCGCAGGTTGCACTCTGTCTCTTCAGCAAGGTAAGGAGCGGCACAGGAAGGGGTTATGGTTGGCACACAGATAAGCCTCTTGGCCGTGCCCTCCCTCTCCCGCTTGTCCTCTGCTCCCGGGTGGGTCCTGCATGGGCTCAGGCAGTATGGGGCATGCCATGGAGCACCTCCTCCTCCTCCTCCTCTGACCTTGCTGTTTCCTCTGCTCTTTCTCAACTCTTCTTTTTTCCCTCCTCCTTTGCCTGCCCAGCATTTTCTGCCCTTTCTTACACAGGCTTTACCCAAGGCACCACCATCTTGGCTGCGGGGCTCAGCTGTGCCCTGTCGTGGGTCTGTTGGAACCGGCTGGAATCAGCTGTGTCCGTGTCTGGCACAGGGCAGCCGCGGCCTCTCCTCTCAGAGGCCGCGCCGCAGCTCCTGCTGCCAGTGCCTGGGCACCTGTGCCCACTGCAACTTTAAAAAAAAAAGAAAAGTATCTTCTCACACAGGCAAACAGTGGTGGCACCCACCTGCAGCCCTTCCCACCCAGCAAGGAAAACTCCACTGACTCCATTATTGCTTAGCCTAACACGTCTGCCTGCATGCTCCGACCAGCCAAGCGCAGGGGAAGAAATATGTCCAAACATTGCCCTTCTCGCCTCTGTCTTGCATCCTGAAAACACAGCGAGTGCGGCTCGGTGCGATACCAGGCAGCAGAAGACAAATCTGTAGATCCCTACCCTGAAATAGTCAGGATCCTCAACCAACTCCTCCTTGTCCCGGGAACGGGGAGACCTGAGGTGGATGTGGTTGTCCGTTGATTCAAGAGGAGGCCTAGGTGACCTAAGTAAACCAGCAAATAAACCCCAGGAGGTTAATTCATCTCCACAGAAATCACCTGCAGAAATCTCCAATTCTGCTTTCACTTCTTTAAACATCAAACCCCAAATTCCTTTTACTAAAGGTAAAAGAGGCTAGCCTCTTTTGAGAAGGATGTCCAAATCCTTGTGTCCTGATAATTCTCAGCATATCCCATTATTTTGTAATAACTCAGCTTCAAAAACAAGGAGGGAGAAGTCACTGATACTTTTTTTAACTCATGTTGGGCCTGTGATCTCTTCTTTCTATTCCCAAATAAATAGTTCTATAAAAAAGTGAAAAATATCTACAACTGCCAGGATTTTCCTTCCAGGTTTAAAATGGGGCTGGCGCGGCCACACCTTCTGACTTGCTGCGTGCTACCTTCTTCCTCACCAAAAGCCTTCGAAGAAATGTCATGGCGTTTGTTTCCGCCACCTACACCTCCTCCCCCTCCCTGGTAGTTACAGCCAAAGGATTTGTGGGGAAGGTGAAGGCAGGGGATAACGGTTTAACTTTCCTAAAGGTGTTGGAGAAGGGGAAAGCACAATAAACTCATGCTTTGTCACAAGAAACAGCAGTTTATGTGGCCTTCTGTATTATGGCTGCTTTTGTTTATGTGGCTACAACTTCTGGACTATTTTGGAAGACATGAAAAAGGCTGATTGCTGTTGTTCTAGAATAGGTTTTTAATTTGGGAAAGAATGAACAGAAAAAAAAAAAGGCTTCAGAGCAGTGTGTGACTTAGCCTGATGCCTAAAGTCCAGACCCATCTCTAGCACTGACTACGGATCCCTCCTCTGGTCGGCAGTCTTTCTTAACCTTTGAAATAGATGGTGAGCGGGGACGTAATATTTTTATTAGGAACAAGCAAAGACAGACCACTTGGTAAGGGCCAATTCATTTTTCTAATTATAAAAGATAGGCAAGAGGAAGACTATATTCAGTGCAATTAGTGGTTAGTCATTCTTTCAGAATGAGGTAATTATGCATACAGCCTTTAAAACTCTTCTTCTTGAACTACAGAAAAAGTGATATTACTTAAATAAATTTAAGAAGACAGGAATGCTAAATGTTTTACTGACTATTGGATGTGAAGCAATACATCTTTAATTAAATATACTTTAAACCACTTAATAAGCATCCAAATTGCTGACAATCAAGAGCAGTCAGAGCCCTTAAATAAATTTGCCTCTTAATTCAATCAGTGATGTAAAAGGTAAAATATCTGCTGAATATGGCAACTAAACTTAAAGGGATAGAAACAACAAAGTTAAACCAAGCAAAAGATTTCTTGGCCTACAACCTGTAATTTGATCTATTTTCCTGATTCAGTAACATAATATTATGGCACCTATACATCCCAAAGGACTTATACAAACATGTGAATGTGAGAAAATGCAATAATTATCTCCTATTAATAATCAACAGCGACAATGGCCCTTGTGGAAATCATGTACTATTGGAGGCATTATTTTATTAATACTTTGATTTAGGTACCAAGAGAAGCAATTTCTTCTGAAGATCTAGCCAGTCTTAAACATTTCTACATCAAAAGAGCTTGAACTTACTAAAAGAGAAGAGATATACATAGAACAAAATTAAGAAATGTTAAACATCTAGGGAGATAAACAAACAGATGGATTAAAAAAAATGGAAAAAAATAGTAGCAGGCAAAACCACAGTAACAGCAGAAAACTACATTATCATGACTGAAAGTATATACCTAAATAATACGTATGCTTTTGACTGTAGGGAGTAATCTGAAACTATAACTAATAAAAATTTGTTTTACAGAGAGGAAGTGCATGGAAGACTAAAGCTATAAACATCACACATCATATACAGGTTTGGAAGTCAATTTGATACAAGAACAGACAAGACATATCCAAAATTACTAGATCAAAATACAATCGTGATAACCTGTATTACAGTAACACCTGCAGAGCCTATTGTTATGGCTGCTGTACTAAATAAAAGATGAGAATAATTAACACAGAAACAGATGGGCTGTGTTTTGATGAGCAAAATGGCATAATTTTCGGTTGTATCAGCTCAGAATTGTTGAAAAACTCCACAAAGGTCATGTTATCACTTCTGTGTACCTTAATGTGTTTTTCCCCAGCGGCAGGCAGTCCGGTACAAAATCCTGCTGCAGACACAGTGACCGTAGATGCTGTCTTGAAATACCCGGTGCAAGTAAACCCCACGCAGGGGTTACAGAGTAACGTCACTTCATTAGGGTAAACTTCCCGGGTTTTTGTTCACTAAGAGTATAATAAAGACTCATTAATGAAGATTCATAATTAGCATCTTTTTATGTCTTGGAGACAAGGCTTGTTGTGTAACATCAGCTTGGAGAAAACAGGCTCCCAGCGACTGAGAAGCCATCAGTGTAACACCGCAGTTTTGGTAACGGCTGAGAAAATAGGAGGCTTAAACAGGAGGTGCAGTAGGCAGAAATGTTGCTGAATTACAACGACTGAAATGAAAGTAATACTGTATCTGCAACAACCCACAGTAAAATCACTAGTGTTATCTTTATTTATGTATTTATGCACATATGACAAGAAATTGGCCTACTAACACAAGGAGATATAGTAGATCTACAGTTTTGGCCAAGGAAAAGGATAAGAGTATTTGTCTGCCTTGATGAAGGATAACACTTCAATGAAGGAAAGAAAGGAAAGATTACACCATGTCATTCTAACATTTTGCACTATTAGATTTCCTGATACTTTACTGGTGGGGCAGAGAAGCTAACGAAAACCTACTCAGAAATCATTTGTTGAGGCAGAAGCTTTACCTGGACGTGGTAGTAGATATTGCATGCGAATACAACTGGCAATGCTGGACAAATGTGGCCACGAAAGGGAACTCACCTCATTGTGGCTTTCAAAAATTCTCCCAATTATTGAAGAATCAGAAAAAAATCTGTCTCAGATGCCCTGGAGGTGAATACGACCCTCTTTTTCAGTGTTGGCAGACACTTCCTTGAACAGAAACAGGTTGAGATTTTTACCCATTTAAGATGGGAGGTGGGGAAAAAGGGTATTTCAGGAAAAGCACAACACAATCTGACAAAGGTTTGGTAACCAAACTAGTGCAGCTCCCAGGCCTCTTTGGGATAGATGTCATGTGAAAAACTTCAAAGCAGCTGGTTTAGCTGTGAGCAAGCTAGGTGAGAGGGGGAGGGAGAGCAGGGTGCAGGTTCTATCCCCGGGGGGCTGTGCCAGTCCCCTGCAATGGGAGGAACCTCCCTGCACGCTGCAGTAATGTCATGCCTTGAGTCAGGGCTTCCCTGCTACCAGCACCAAGTGGGTGGTGGAAGGGCTATTTGGTGGCGATGTGGGGGTGCTTGACAGAGGTATCCAAACTACCTCTGGATGTCTGGCAGTGAGTTAGCTGTCCTGGCTGATGACAGCTTCACAGGGCTTTTGCCTGACCAACTGAACGCAGCTACTGCGGAAAGGAGCTGGAGGTAACCAGATCAACATTTACCTAGTAGGCTACGTTTTGGAGCTTTAGTGGTCTTTAGATAGCATTACAGCACACTCAGCCTATTATTTCACCAGCGTTAAGCCTATTAGCTCATCAGTGTTATGAAAGACAATAATTGGCTCAGCAAGAAAATACCATCTTAGCCTCAGCCATCTGCGGTAATCCTGCTTTCTTGGTCTGTTCCTCCATTCCATAGCATTTCTGGAGTTTGCAGACAGTGAGTAGGCAATAGGTGCTGCTGCTAGTTTTCTCGAGTGGGAGCTGTTGGCTCTGATGCCTTTGCATTTGCACGGGACTAGCTGCATCCTGTTTGCGCAACGGAGAAGGAAGTCTGTGTGCAAGAAAGTCAAGGGCACTGGACCAGCTACTGCCGTGCAGAGAAAGCAAACAGGGACAGTTGCTGCTCTCATCCTTTCCCCCCTCCTTTCACTAGGATGGTGGGAGGTACCTCCTAACAGGACGAGCAGAGGGCTTATCTCCCTAAGCCTGTGCTGCACTAAGGAGCCTTTTGCATACTTGCACAGATGGTTCAAAAAGTGCTAGCATTGAGTATACAAGTGAATATTCTTTCCAGCAGAAGAAATAAAAAAAATTGTGCAGCTCTATCTGGTGCTTTTGCAGTCAGTAAAATTAGGAACTCACAACCATGCAAAGCATTGGAGGACAATCATCTTCCCCCGCTGGGTCTGTAAATCAACCCTCGGGGCTGCCAGGAAGGCTGCAAGGCATGAGAAATGGGGCTGCCTCGCAAAGGAAAGATAGCCAGGCTTCCTCCTTCTGCACACACTTCCTCTTCGAAGCCAAGCAGCCTTGGTCAACATCAGAAAAAATGGAACAGCCTTCTCATTGATCCTGTTGTGTTGTTATTAGAACAATTGTTTTGACATCAAATAAGCAGACTTCAGCCTCTCTAAGTCTGGCCTAAACATGGAAGTCACAGAAACTGAGAAATCAAACCAGACATAACAACATAGCATGAAAAAAATACTTTAAAAAATGTAAACAGACAATTCCGTTAGGCTCCTTCATATATATCCACAAGCAATCCGGTATTACAGTTCAGAGATTGAATTCCTTGCTTTACAGAGCAAGTGCATGAGTTACAGGCTCCTCATACCAAGGGAGATTTGAGTAGCTTCAGGAAACGTCATACAGCCTATTGTTAAAAAAATTGTTAAGGTGGGAATCAGAAGGAAAGTAAAAAGAGGAGGTAAAAACAGTTGTATGCTGAAGAGACGACATTTTTACATCTTTAGAACACCTTTTTCTTTCAGTCATCCTGTAGCACCTGGAAAATACCATTTTCCTGAGTCAAGCATTGTCAATTCATTAAAGACTAAGCAGAACTCACAAACTGATGGAAGCAACCATAAGGACGACATGGTTATAAAGGGAAAAATATAGAGCAGAAGAAGATGCCTGCTGAAATACTGACAGAGAAAATGCCTGCCATCCTGGGAACCAGGAGCATGCCTGGGAATCACAGCTGGCATCTTTGAAGTGCGGCTGGGTACTGAGAGACTGGAGACATCCTGAGATACCATCAATAAGCGCAAAACCAAGGAACTGTAACGGCAACTTATTGTCTGGAAAGGTGAAAAATAGTCTGGAAAAGGGGGAAATCATCTGAGAAGATAGGAATTGGCAACTGCTATTGGCTGTTCTACCTGGAAGAACAGGAAAACAGTCTAGAAAAATAGAAATTGGTCTGAGAGAATAGAAACCATCATCATCTATTAGCTGCCCCAGCTGAAAAACAGAAATTAACAGAATCTATTGGCTGCTCAAAGTGGTACTGTCCTACACCCTCTTATGTCTCTGCAATATAAAAATGACTTATTTTTTACCCAAAAGGGAGCTTCTCTTTCTGAGAACTTCCCGTGTGTGAACTCTTTTCTACAAAATCTCCCAGACAGACTGGAGCCTCACTGGGGGCACCTGGCTGACTCCAGACTCCATGATGTGGATCAAAATTGAAGTGAGACTCTCTCTGAGCCCACTTAAGGGAGGGATTGCGATTGACCCCAATTCTGGGATTGGTTTGGTCAGTGTGGTACCGATAACACTTTGAATAGGTATATATTGTTGTATAGGTTAGGAAAATATGAACACCTCTAAACCATTTTTGCTAATAACTTTAATGAAATACTCACTGTTTATTGCATATATTACAATATTTTTATACCCTCCACTCATTCTGCCACAGCAATTACATGGCCCTGCTCCTAGGTCTGTGCTGACGTACTCTATTATGCAGCTTCCATTTGACAAGCAAGACAGAGCATGGTGGCAAAAATCCCGTTTCCCCCCCTTCACAGTGGTCAGCAGGACGCATCGTCCTTGGGTGCTGTGGTCCTTGTGCCAGGTTCTGCAGAGACATTTTAAACGGTGAGACCGGCCAAACGCAGCCTCGGGAGTTTGTGCCCTGGGGGAATCCTCATCATAAATGCGCTCAGGTGTGTGTGGGGGGTTCTATACATGGATATGGCGTGTGGAATTTGTCCTTTAACTGAGTTATCTGGCTTCTGGGTTTATCTTCAGAGTTCAGAGTGATTGTTTTGACTGTCAACGTCTAGGAGATTAATAACATGAATACATTTAGAAATCTGTACAGAGTAAACACTGTCAAGGTGCCCAAAATGAAAATCTGCAGTGCTGTGCATCCTTGAAGTGAGACATTGCTGAGGTATTTATTGTCTTTTTAAAATTAGCAGTTAGCTGCTGGTCTGTTAACAGGATGAGGTTCTTCAGGTCTTAGTAGTAGCTGAAATCTGGCTGTGCTGGTGAAAAAAATTTTCAAATATTTATTCAATAGGTTAGGCCTGGCTCGACTCTTGATTTCATTGCATTACTTAATTCTGCTATACCCTTTTTGAATGGGTGATGTTAGTCAATGCAGTGACATAACGACATTTTTATCTTACTTCCACTCCTGTCCCAATAACTTCTAACAATTCTCTTTGACTTTTTGACTAATGATGAGACTCAAACTGATTTTTTCCAAAGACTTATCCACACTGACTCCCATATCACCTTCCTTAGTGCTAAGTTAGTCCAGCACTGCATAGATACTTAGGTTATGATTCTATGGGGGCACTATTCTGCAACATGTCTGTCCTGGTGTCAGCTGGGATAGAGTTAATTTCCTTCCTAGTAGCTGGTACAGTGCTGTGTTTTGGATTTAATATGAGAACAATGTTGATAATACACCGATGTTTTAGTTGGTGCTAAGTAGTGCTTACACTAGCCAAGGACTTTCTAGTTTCCCATGCTCTACCGACTGGGAAGGCTGGAGGTGCACAAGAAGCTGGGAGGGGGCACAGCCAAACTGGCCCAAGGGACATTCCATGCCATGTGACGTCATGCTCAGTACATAAACTGGGGGAAGCTGGCGGGGGGGGCCGCTGCTCGGGGACTGGCTGGGCATCGGTCGGCGGGTGGTGAGCAATTGCACTGTGCATCACTTGCTTTGTGTATTATTATTATTATTATATTATTATTACCATTTTATTTCAATTTTTAGACTGTTTTTATCTCAACCCATGAGTTTTTCTCACTTGTGCTCTTCCAATTCTCTCCCCCATCCCAGCGGGGGGGGAGGGAGGGGAGGAGTGAGCGAGCGGCTGCGTGGTGCTCAGTTGCCGACTGAGGTTAAACCGTGACAATGTCCTTGCCTCAGTCTATCAGATAAAAGCTTATCTGACAGGCTGAGAAACAAGAACAAGTCAGGGAGGAAAATTTTACTGGAGCAAATTTTCCACTGCACCTCAGCAGCTTTCACTTCTTAGCTGGCAGCTGAGTGATAAAACTGGGGAAGAAATAAACTCTATGTTCCACGCATCCCTCCTCTTCATCTAGCTACTGCACATCAGTACAGAGTTTCCTCAACTAGAGTATAAGTGATCTTGTGCTTTTGTTTTTGGGGAAAATCCTACCTTATTGACGTCTTTCTTTTGGGGATGCCCATAAGCACAGGGAAAGGGTCAGGTCTGTGAAAACCTGGGAAGCAGGTTTTGGATCAGGGTTGGAGAAATGCTCGTCTGCAAGGAATGGATTACAACTTGCCACTGCAAGGCTGTCACTTTTCTGGTATTTGGAGGGTGGAGGAACCATTATTCTCATCTTTCCTTCTTTTACAGAAAAGTAACTGGTGAAGTAACAGGGATCATTCACACTATATGTGTGATATGTTTTCCACAGACCACCTGCTCTACTGATTTGCAGTCTGGGATAGATGGTTAAAACTCACCCATCTATCTAACAGTTCTCTTACATCTGGGTGGCTTAGCTGGGCACTAGACATGCTCCATAATGTAATATTATCTGCTGTTACAAAACATTCTGGGGAGAACATGGGCAGTGAGTGAAGTGCAACGTTTTTGATTTCATTGCAAGGAAGGGGAGTTTATCCCGACTGTAAGGTCAGGCTGGCAAAGAAAATAACTTTCTGTGACAGGCTTTTGCTAATAAACTTTGCATGCTTTCTCCCCTCCCAAGCATGAGGGAGGGGAAAAAAGGGACCCTTTTTGTTATAGTTATTTGCAATCTAATTTGCCAGGCCAAAAGACAGGCTGAATGACCTAATTCTCGATATACTACAGGACCAAGGTGTCGCAGGTGGAGTGAGGCTGCACTTCACTCATAAGAGAGAAGCAACAATACACTTTATTGATAGAAAACAGTGAATTTAAAATGTGAGTTAACAAAGTACAATGGTAAATGCGACCGTGATTTAGCAAGATTCGATGGCAAGGTACACTTGATTATTTACTGCATAGAGGACAGGATCAGACAAAACTGTCAGGGAGACCCTCCCATTGAGGCATGAGGTTCAGAGAGGACCCCCTTGCTTTCTAAAATCCGGCTCAGAGAGGAGTCCAGGTGCGGCTGGATCCAATCCTAGACCCAGACTTGGTCAATGGTTTATGTCTAAAGGATTATATACGCGCAATCAATCCTTTATATCACTTAGCTAAGATTTCAAAGTATAGCATGCTATTAGTCACTTACCGAGGATCTGTTGCGGCAAGGAATCTCTCAACCTCGAGGAGTAACCTTGAGAGGCGTCCCTACTCACGGGGAGACCCTGGTGTGCAGCCCGCTGCCGTGCAGAAGAGCTCAACGGGCCCTGGGCTGCCCGCTATTTATAGAGTAAGATGATTAACTTATAGTCATATCTGCACATCAGCAAGTCATTTGAGTCACTGCTCCAGGCAGCCCTTGGTTGCCATCCATCCCCAAAGTCCATCATAAGCTGGATGCAGCCACAACGACCCCCACTGGCGGTCATTGCTTACATGGGGCAGGGGGTGAAGTACAAATCGTCGTAGAGGATCCAATAATTCTGTTTCAATGGATCAGCTTCTCAGGCAGTATCCTTCGGTTGAGACTTTTCAGAGAAGTAAAGTAAACGAGGTTGAAAACAAAATGCTACTTTCTAAAATGTGGATTTCACAATGTATTTTTGGTCTGATAGGAGCTTGGCAGCTTTCTTCTGTCTGCTTGAGGCCTACTGAACTGCATGTACAGTACTCTCTCAAAGCTCAGTTCTTTGAGGCTCTGAGAATAAAATACGGCAGTTTCTCCCATTGACTGACTGAAATAAAACAATCTATGATGCATGAACAAGTCTAAATGAAATAATAATATCCTTAGCAGTGAAAACCAGATTGGTAATACAAAAATTGGGCAGATTTATTACCATCTCCTTGGACTAGCCTGCTGAAACAGCCTGCTATTTTATTTAATCTCATATCAGAGGAATTACTGGCTGGTAATCCATCGTTAAACATAATTTAGAACGATGGATGAAAATGTCAGCTTTTCCAGCATAATCAATCCATATCTCATTAGCACATATTATTTATGATTCTTATAATGGGACCTGCAGGCGTTTCTAGGGGAAAATGGAGACATCAGCTGTTGTTGAAATGAGATGAGATATACTGCATCTTACGAGTTAATAACTGCATATAAAAAAATACTTGCCCACAGTATTGATTGTCCCGTACCATTTTACAAATTATTCGAGTGCTTTGGCTTTCCCTCTTGCTGGGTATAGCAGCTCTTCCTTCTATGCATTTTGTTGCTAATAATTCAATGAGAAAAATATTAAAAAGCATATAAGAAAGACCATTATACAAATTATTTCTAAGACACAGTGTGGGGAAGAGCATTTGAATGTAAAGCAATAAGAAACACTTTACTGCTCTGTTGCTGTTTGCTAAGGGCTTTGGGCACTTTTTCCCCCCTCAGTCCCTATGTAGACAAATTGATACATTTCTTCAACTGCAGTGCAGTTGCATTTTAAAGATACTTTCTACTGTATGCTGCCTCAAAGATGAATGAAAAGCAAACCGTGATTCATGGACTTAATGCAGTTGATGGTCCAGCAGTAGTCGTGGTCGCAATGTCAACTGTTGCCTCAGTTAAACTACATTTGAGAATCGTTTTATGCTTCAGCTCATAAACGTCAATAAAGGAAAATGAGTAGTAAATGACTGTCTAGAGTACAAAAGACCAACTCATATTTCAGATGAAAATAAGACAAAATGTAGCTTTGATTTGCCTGTGGAATTCCCATTAACTGCACCACTGGCAGAAGGGAGTTGGATCAATAGTTGGCTGGCTGCAGAAAACAGTTCTGTCC
>NW_008824908.1:1569643-1615275 GCF_000699105.1 Pygoscelis adeliae | reverse complement strand
TCAATGGAAAAAAAAAACTGTCATAGTATGACCTTTATCAGGTTATCTTCATTACACCAGACCAATGATATACGTATATGCTGGTCAGCGAGGGGTGCTTCGAATTCCTGGTCCTATTTGTGCTCTGAGCACAACACGCGCACAAGTTACTTGTTTATAGCCCTGAAACACCTTCAATGTTAATCTCTCTTATTCTTTTTATAGATGATCCATAACGGGGAACTTTCTCTTAAGACTACTTTACTCACTCAATTTTTTAAGAAAGGGCAGTATCTTCCTGCTTAAGAAAGATCTGCTAGCACTTTTTGTGGTTGTTGTTGTTGAAGCTTGACTGAAAGATTTACTGCGTATCCTTCAGTAAGTGCTTGGAGGGTATTTCTAGTTTATTACAAACATTCCTGGGCTTATTTGGTCAAAGACAACTGCTGACTGCGAAGGAAAAACAAACATTCGCTACGAGCTGTTAGCTTTCCAGGCGGCAGCTTGTACGTATGGCAAACGATACATAAACCACAGTGATCTTGTATTTTTCCCCACCCTAGACCTGCAAAGCAGAGATATTTTACTTCTTTTCAGTGTTCTGTAATTCATATAGCTTCACCTTAGTGTGTATGAGGTGAGGGTCTGCACAAGACAGCAATTTTGGCTTGGTTGGTGCATGGTTCTTTGAAGATAGGTTTTCAGAGCATAGCACAGATTTTAAAAATGTTGCTACTTACAAATCTAAAATAGGAGGAAAAAAATCACTTCTTCATGCAATGATAACATAAATTACGTTATCAAATCCTCTAGCCTAATCCTAAAAGTAACCACATCATTTTTACACTTATTCAGAACTCTATCCATGAGCTACTACAAAACTGGTTTTGCAGAACATATCTCTCTAGAAATTGCAATGATGTTGTCTTCAGATTAAAGAAAGGTACATTTTATGGCAGCTGAAGGAGTCACACATTGGAAGATGGAAAAGATGTCTAACTATGAACTGTTTACTGTTTTAAAATTGCAGAAAACAAATGTTTTCATATTACTAAAATATTATCAATATTTTAATGTCATTATAGGCCCAGAAGTTTTAAATTATGTAAATCTTCCCATATATTATTATTATTGCAGTACATTTCAACCTAGTGAAATCTCAGTTTTCCCTAACAGAATGTGGAGATTTGGTAGAACAATGTCTACCCAGCTGAAGTTATCTGTGATAACACTACTGCGGAGAATGATGTAGTCTAATGTATAGCAAAAGGACTGCTTTTTGTATATGCTTACACTGATAAAGAGATAATATTTTGAGCAAACTTCCAGACTGGAAAAAAAGTTCATAGATATATTAACACATTTGACTGTAGCTGAAGACTCCTACAAAATGAACTTTTTAAAGATAGTATTTCACTTTCTGTCCAAATCTCAGCAGTGAAGTCCAGAACAGAAATGGGGATATATATTATCAAAAAATGATTGTCCTGGTTTTGGCAGGGATAGAGTTAATTTCCTTCCTAGGAGCTGGTACAGTGCTGTGTTTTGGGTTTAGGATGAGAACAATGTTGATAACACACCGATGTTTTAGTTGTTGCTAGGTAGTGCTTACACTAGCCAAGGGCTTCTCAGCTCCCCATGCTCTACCGACTGAGAAGGCTGGAGGGGCACAAGAAGCTGGGAGGGGGCAAAGCCAGGACAGCTGACCCAAACTGGACCAAGGGACATTCCATACCATGTGACGTCATGCTCAGTACATAAACTGGGGAAGCTGGCCAGGGGGGTGACCGCTGCTCGGGGACTGGCTGGGCATCGGTCGGCGGGTGGTGAGCAATTGCACTGTGCATCACTTTCTTTGTGTATTATTATTATTATTTTATTTCAATTTTTCAACTGTTTTTATCTCAACCCATGAGTTTTTCTCACTTGTGCTCTTCCAATTCTCTCCCCCATCCCACGTGGGGGGGTGGGGGGAGTGAGCGAGCGGCTGTGTGGTGCTCAGTTGCTGACTAAGGTTAAACCACGACAATGATGGAAGTCAGAAAACAGTGTTGGTTTCTCTGAATAAACCAGAAAATGCGCACATATCTGGTTTAGTGCCTATCTCTAAAACGCACACATACATCACAAAAAGTCTGAAAGTGACATTTGGAGAATTTTTCTTATTCGTCCTTCTCAGGGGAGGGAAAATAGAATAAAAGGTTGTATCTTATATTATGTTCTCTCTCACACAATCACAGTTTTCTGAAAAAAAATCCTTTAAGATTAATCCCTAAGGATTTGTTCAATCAGCTTTATGGCAACAATGGGACAGATACTGCCCTTGGCAGCCCATATAAGATAGTTGTAAAAATATTAGATGAGGCCATCTTGCTTAGCCAGCCCTTTTCAGTAAGGCTACCGCTGGGGCCTATTTGCTCTTCATATCAGTTAAGAAATATATCAGCAAGAGGAGACGCACAGTCTACCTTTTCTAGCAATCAGAATATTTTTCCACAAATACTCAGATTTTTTTAAAAGGAATGTTTTTCATTTCTCTTGAGTTTAATTTTGACAATATTGTAAAGACTTCTAAGCAACCTGATGATTCAGTAAAGTTGTTCCTGGCTCTTTAACACTGTTGTACTTTGCCAGCAAATGAATCGCTTTCACGAAATATGCAATTCAACTTCAAAAAAATATGGAATAATTTTAGTCTGATCCTTTCAGTTGATTTTTGTTTTATTAGTCTAAGCGCAGGGCAAATAAAAAAGCACCAGCAGGGTGTGGCTTTTGGAAAGAAAAATCTGGGCAGCACCCATCACAGTGAGACAATCATTAAAGCCAAATTTCATTCTGCCGCAAAGAAGGGCAAGGTTTTAAATGGCTACAAATTGAAAACATATGACAATCAAAAACTATGTCTGAAATGAGAAAAAAATGTTGAGAATTAGCAGGCATCAATGGCCTTTTTTAGTATGTTAATATTTCACTTTTAGCGAATGAGAATTATCTGTTTAGGTAACTGAAATGCATTCTTGAGAAAAGATGGCGCTGAGAAGGAGAAGTTTTCGTGTTCGTTGTTATGAAATTAGGTATAAGCTCCAAACAGAGCCACCAGATAGGTTTTTTTATAGCCCTAAAAAAAAGAAAAGTCAGAACTTGAAAAAGGGCCACTGAAAAAAAGCAAAGAAGAGGTGGGACAGAGGATCCAAGGAGCAGAGAGGTTGCAACATGCTTGGGGTGAGGGTGGGGGGTCTGCCAGATGCGATTAGCTAATGT
Source organism: Pygoscelis adeliae (assembly GCF_000699105.1). Taxonomy (NCBI): domain Eukaryota; kingdom Metazoa; phylum Chordata; class Aves; order Sphenisciformes; family Spheniscidae; genus Pygoscelis; species Pygoscelis adeliae. The sequence continues at coordinate 1,612,035 of NW_008824908.1, read as the reverse complement.
ATTATTCCTCTGTGGGATGTTATTCTGTGATAAATACTTCAGGGCATTGCTATTTTTCATAATTTGCCATGTGGCTTATAATTAATGCTAGGTTACTACTTTATCATTAGACTAAAGAAATAAAGGCATGTCTCTCTTCTTTTATAGTAATGGCTGATGCTTTGATTAACTTTTGAAGAAGTGGCTGGTAAAAGAAGAACTGGATGGTGAGCTTTGAGAATACTAAACCACTGCCACGGACATATTCAGTGCACAGCTAAGACAGAGATGAGTATTGTTTTAAGGCACAGTTAATGTGGTACAGCTTTTATAAATATTTGCCAGGTGGTTGGAGAATTTAGTAGTATTCCACTAAATATTTATGCTAAAATAGTATTTTCTGCAGTAAGATAAACAAACAATATAGCACCCACTTTGACAATTATATTCATTACATGCATTATCTGTATGAGCCCGTGATACTTCATATACAGTGTAGGATGAGTGTCTTTTATATCACTGATTTTACAAATAAACATTCTAAGTAAAAATATTAAAATATAAGTGCTTACGACCCTTTACTCTCTCTATAAATTAGTTTCTGCCTTCTTTTGCTAGGAAGAAGCCATCCCTTTTTGCACTTAGTGGGTATATGTACTTTGTTATATTGAATGAAAGCACCAGTATGCACTGTTTTATGCTAGGAGCTATCAATAGTATGTACCTAATAGATTGTATTGAATGAAACACTTCATAAATCAGTTATACAAGGGATCATACAATGCTTTTAGTGAATTTCCAGAGAGTCAGAAAACCTATAAATCAATGTATTTTTGATTAATCAACTCACAGTGTCAATGTTATTAATTAATTCTATTTGCCTGTACAAGATTACAGTAATGATGTGTTTTTAAGGTTTCTTTGAAAACTTCAGAATTACCTCTCTTATCTGCATAATGATGAAAGGTAACTATTAGCGATACTGTGCATCCACAATGTGCCAAGCTAGTTTGATTTAAAGCGGAAGGCTCTGGAACTGAATTGTGAGGGTAAGGGGAGATTAAGACACCAGAGTACGCTGAAGGATGATTTCTACAGAGTAAATTATGCTGGGTAGACTTTTCAGATCATTACCAGCCACAATTTGAGGAATATCATTCTTAACTGTGGTGGGTTGACCCTAGCTGGATGCCAGGTGCCCGCCAAGCCACTCTATCGCTCCCCTCCTCAGCAGGACAAGGGGGAGAAAATAAGATGGAAAAAAACTTCCCAGGAAGTAGGGCTTCAGTTCATGTAGCGGTTGCTCTGGAAGACAAATGTCGTAATAATGAATGCCCCCTCCTCCTCCTGCTTTCTTTTAGCTTTTATTGCTGAGCAGACATGTCCTGGTTTCGGCAGGGATAGAGTTAATTTCCTTCCTAGTAGCTGGTACAGTGCTGTGTTTTGGATTTAGGATGAGAACAATGTTGATAACACAGCGATGTTTTAGTTGTTGCTAGGTAGTGCTTACACTAGCCAAGGGCTTCTCAGCTCCCCATGCTCTACCGACTGAGAAGGCTGGAGGTGCACAAGAAGCTGGGAGGGGGCACAGCCAGGACAGCTGACCCAAACTGGCCCAAGGGACATTCCATACCATGGGACGTCATGCTCAGTACATAAACTGGGGGGAGTTGGCCGGGGGTTGACCACTGCTTGGGGGCTGGCTGAGCATCAGTCAGCGGGTGGTGAGCAACTGCATTGTGCATCACTTATTTTGTATATTCTTTTATCATTATTATTACTATTATTATTATTTTCCTTTCCTTTTCTGTCCTATTAAACTGTCTTTATCTCAACAGTCTAAACTGTCTTTATCTCTGCTGGGTTAAACCACAACAAGACATCATATGGTATGGAATATCCCTTTCAGCGTGGGTCAGCTGTCCTGGCTATGTCCCCGCACAAGATCTTGCCCACCCCCAGCCTCTTGGCCTTTGGGGGTGAGGGGGGAATGTTGGAGAGACAGCCTTGGTGCTGTGCAAGCACTGCTCAGCAGTAGCCAAAACACTGGTGTGTTACCAACACCTTTCTAGCTACCAATACAAAGCACAGCACCGAGGGCTGCTATGGGGAAAATTAACTCCATCTCAGCCAGACCCGGTACAATAAGACAGCATGGAAATGGAAAATAAGATGATATTTCTATCATAGCTTCTATAAACAAAATTCTTGAAACTTTCTCATTTCTTGAATGGTTTTGTGGCATAAAAATGACTTTTTATCTTTATGTATGCACTGCAGAATATTTGCTAATAGAAAGCCTTCATCAGTCTTTAACTGTCTGCTGAATGCATCTACCAATTCTATTTTCCCTCAGAGAGCCATTTTAGAGGGGTCAGGATATTTGTAGTAGAAGAGGAAGGAAACAGCAGTATCCAAATTCTCTAGCTCAGCTCAGCACTGTAAGCAAAGGTAGCACCACTTTCACTTTGGTACACCATGACATCCATCCGCAAAGCATTGCTTTAAATAAATCTCCAAGAAAAGTCAACAAGTTCTGATTTTCACTAAACCAGCTTGTAAGTCTCTGCTTTAACACAGTGCACTACGATGAGCACATAGACCCCCTGCCTTTGACAGTTTTTAAGAAGCCTTTGCAATAATGAGTTATGGGAATCCACAAAATTAGGAGTTACAGATTTGAAGAGGAAGTTACACACACCTCTCTAGCACTCTGTATGAAACCACTGTCGCCTGTACAGAACTAAAACATGCAGCTTCTCTTTCTGAAAATATTCTGGACGTTAGGAGCGCAATAAATGAAAACCTGACACTACATAACTTAGCAGAAGCCTTGCCATTAGCATAAATCTAGATGGGAATTCAACGCAGGTGATCTTCCTTAAATCCAAGCATTTCCAAGAACAGGATATGGGGTAAGGGCTGTGTTACTCTCTCTCACAGTAATGTGGAACAAATACTTTTGTTTTCGGTCATAATCTTTAATGTAAGAAAGTCTCATGCGTACGTCATATGCTTCCAGTCTTCCAGGCGTTCAAAGTAAGTTTTAAGTATTGCTTTTTCATTCTCGCCTTTCAGAACCTGCTCGATAGTTACCAGGCGCTAAGACACTGGTAACACGGTCTTGCCAAGTTTATAAGATATTTAGAAAAATGCTTATAATTGTAGCAGTTTAAAAGCCTTGACTGTTACTATAAGTACCACTCTTGGACTAAATCTGGTAAGGCTTTTCCAAAATAAATATTTTGAGTAGGCCCTGTGGTGGAGTGCATCAGTCTGATTAATTTATGCAAGAATGAGGCAGTCTTTTTAATTGATAGTGGTTAGCGAACTTTCTAAATCTGTAAAACCTCAGCAGGCTTAAGCTTCCAATAAATACCAGTGTCTATTTTTACACCACAGCTGCCATTTAACAGCCTGAAGCTGCTGATGCTGCAAACACCAAAAAAGGGCTTTTATTTCACTAACAGAGCAGCAGTAGTGTCTCCCCACATCAGTTTTTATGTGACCTGCTCCAACCAGACAGCAAAACCTGAGAATTTTTGTCAGAGCATTATATAGAGATCAACAATTTACCTATTGCTACAATCCTGACCCAAACTTATCTTAAGATGGATGATTTAACCAGACAAGAAGTGAGGGTGAGTAGAAGTAAGTTTAACTTTATCCTTTTGTTGTCTACTGTCTGATTACGATTGCTGCTTGTTTAGTTTTCAAATTTCATTAAACACTGCCTGTGTAAGGTGCAGCAACTTTACCAGTTTCCTAGCACAAACTCTGGAAATTTGAAAATTAAATACATACAAATTATGTGACAGCACTGTGGTCTCAGCTGGAGCTCCTCTTTGCTAGGCTCTCTGTAAAGGCACTGGAATGCACAGGGGGGAACTGGTATGACACTGGTGTAAAAGGCAGGAGAATTAGAGCTTTTTGGTTAAAGTACTTTCATATTCTGACCATAGCCTTGTCTCCTCATATCTGTTCCACATTGCCTCTTTTGCTGAGCAAACTTGGGTCGTCATCAACCACATGAGCAGGGCTCTCTTCAGACCTGGATCAGGCTGCTCAGAGCCTTCTCCAGCTGTTTTGAATGGGACTGAGCTTCCAGTCTCCCTGGGCAAATTGTTCCACTGTGTAACCACTCTTAACACGGAGAAATTTTAGCTTAATCCAGGTGGAATTTCCCTTGCTGCAACTTGTGTCCGTTGCTTGTCCTATGACTGTACAGCTGGTTTTGGCAAGGGATCCAGCTGGGATAAAAATAATCCCAATAAAAGCTAGAGTAGTAGCTTCCAAAGGAAGAAATCTGATAAAATTAAAGTGTGATAGACACGTCAAACTGGGTGATCTGACCTAATAAGTTATTAGCAAGGAACCATTACTCCTCATGCATTTTTTTATTGGTAAGGCATTGCCTTTTTGTCAAGATTAGTGGATTATAAAATATTTGTGCTACACAATAAATATAAAGGATCCTACTTATTAATAAGTCTTTGGAAAGATATGCTAAAACTGAATTGCACTAAGAAGAAAAGTGCCAACAGAAAATTAGGCTTAATTAATGGGCACACATAAATAACCAGAAACAGAGGGAAAAGGACATCGTCTCCATTGATCATTTTGAGGATTAATTGCTGATACGCTCCAAGGACATGACATACTAACTATTACTGTTTTTATAAGGACCATTTCACAGAAGATGAAATCCGTGTAACTATGAAAGTGTATTGCAATTTATTGCCAGAAGATTGTTACACTGTTCACATACCTCTAATTAGTTATTGTAATTTTGAAGACTAGAAGGTAGAGCTTAAAATGTAATATACAACAAAGGCTTGTTAAAGTCTGCCAGTAAGATAGATATATACATATTTTTTTACTGATATTCAACTACTCCGTCTTCTCTGCATGTTTACAGTGCAATGGCCCAGGACAAGCCACACTGAAAGTCAGGAGGTGGGCAACATCACTACTACTGTTTTCCAGGGGTTAGGGCCTTGGAGATGCAGGAAATTATTCTTCACATCTCATTCACATAATGGACAAAATGAGTAGAGTTACACAGTGAACAAGCACTCTGGTCTTCTCCATTTGCCAACGTATTTAAGGTTTTCTTGGGTCTCACAGCGCTGCTTCCAGGGTGTGTAGCTATGTTCTGGTTTTCACAGACTTATAGAAACTTTCAAAGGCTTTCACTATTGATCAGGAATGTAAATATGAAGCTTTATTGCTGAGTCTTTTAAACAATATATTAGAGAGGGTAAATAGAAAGATGATTTTGTTCACAAAGTAAAGTCCTCTTTTCTGGGCAGAAGAAGAGAAAGAAAATCCATTCATTAGAAATATCCTTGTAAGAATGATATCTTACAGTGGTCTTTTTAAACCGAGTGCGAGGTACATCAGGGCTTCTGTATTTGGGTAGTTGTGGTTCTTTGATCTTACAGCTATATTTAGCGGATTGAAAAGAGAGCAAAATAAAATTTGAGAGATGATGCTGATACACAGTAGCAATTACTAAAAAAAGCACAATTCTTCTAAACAAAAAGAAGTCTGGAGTCTACTCTCATGACCTTAGGGAGCAGATTATTGTAATGCAGATTTTCTGCAGAATCTCAAGATTTCTCTCTTCTGCAGGCTCCACTGTAATTAGACAAAACCAAAGGGGAGCTTTAAAGCTTGAGAGGAAAGCCGTCACCTGAAGGCTGCATGCCTACAAGAGAATAAATAATGGCCTACATAGGAAGAAAATGTTTCATCATCATGTTGGTTCTATTAGTGGGTGAAAGATTCTTCTAAAGTTCAAAGCCATATTCTCCAGTGCTGTATTTGGTGAGCTGCAGAATCTTTATGTGTTATCACTGGATAAGCTGAACTCAAAACCTGTTTGCTAATCAATTGCTCAAAATTAGTTGGGGTTGTTGCAGTTGCTTTTCAGGTTTCTCGTGGCAGCAGGGCAGCTGCATGGAGCTGGTCGGTGCCACACACCCCTCACAAGGCAGTTAGCAAAGAAGAGTCTGAAAAACCCGTTCACATCCCTAAAAGAGATTACTCTTGAGTTAATGACAACTTCACTTTCACCCACAAAGTTGAACTTATAATCATCTATAAATGTCGTTCAGTGTGCCCAAAATGTATTATTTCTTTCTCTTTTCAGTTTGTGAGAAGATAGCAAACTTATGCCCCATACAAGTCATCTGAAGTACCTCTAAGTCCATCTAGGAAAAAAACTTTGTAGATACTACTTCAGCTCTGCCTTATTCCTATAGCTTGCAATACTCATAACATAAAACCATATAAAAGAATACCACGTCCGAGTTATTGCTATGTCTTTTGCCCTCTAGTGGCTAGGATAAGAAAAAAACATGAAGCTGTGAGATGCTTCATGAGCTGATGCTTGTATCTGAAGCATTACTGTCCCCAGAACAGCTACTTAAAAAAAACTATATTGCCGAATTCTGATTTGCACATGAATGTTAATATAATCAGAAGGGGAAGCTATTAATTGAAAAAAACAAGTGCAGAAGTAGTAAGCAATAGGGACAATGGTTCCGTTTAACTTTGTTTAGTACAAAACATATGACATGACAACAAAATTCAAATTCTATTTGTGTACATGACCCAGTCAAGGGTAGTTTGTCTCTCACAGGTTAACTCCTTTAGTCTGTTCCACATGGATCAGGACTTTGGATTTTGGCATGGTAGAAGAGTTTCCAAAAATGTGAGTAGTTCCGAGTTTAAATCTTGAGTTGTCCCTGGTTTTATTATGGATTGACTGCTGATGCTTTTTCAGATCCATTTTGGTTTAAACTTGTATGCTTCAAACAGAGATGAGCAGTTTAATTTCAAAAATGCCTACAAGAACTTGCAATTGCAGAGAAAACACATTTTAAAAGAAACACAAGATACCCAGCCTGATAATACTTAACAGACTGCATCACTTCTCTATTTTGTAAAAGGCACCGCCCCTTACAACTCTTGCTTCGTACTGCTCAGTTTTGGTATACAGCTGCCCACTTTCTAAATAGTGTTCTCTCCTCTCCCTACTCATTATTGAATAATTGCCAACATTAAGAAACTGGGTTGTTTATCACGCAGGCTTTATAAACCCACCTCATTATCCTCCCATATTGTTCTACAGTTCCCAAGTCCTAAATTGCATTAGTATCCACTGATCATAAATCCTAGTGTCTGTCACAAGCAGCTCCATTAAAGAGGAGGCACAACAAGATTCAGAAAGACTTAGAAGAGAAAAACAGAGAGAAAACCTCATGTTGTTGCTAACAATTAGAAAAATATTACCTGATTTATATCTGGTGGCACCAAGCACATTCCTAGCAGGAAAGTGGAATATCATGAAACTTCAAGTTCCACTAGTGAACAACGTTGACGACAATTTTAAACATGAGAAGTGCCCACTGTACATAAATCCTAGCTACTTCCCAAACCACAGGTTCTTTGCATGGGTTAAACCTGAGCTGCTACTCCATGCTACAGTTTGTACTACTGCTGTTTTTGCTACTCTGACTCCTTACTTTTCACAAATGTCAATTTGGTTACTTACAGAAGTGTATGACCTACATAACGGTGTTGGTTTTTAGGGGTTTTTTTGCCTTTTTGGTCATGTTTATTAATATGGACCCTTATCTGTGCTTTGTGTGACAGTTTTGTAGAACATTAATTGGGATTAATGATCTAATATTAAAACACCTACCTATTTTGTACACGTGAAGTAAATTTTCCTGTTATTTGTGCTTTCAGATACATGCCAGTTTTGCTGCTTCTTATCCTTACAAGCTTAAAGTACCTGCCAATCATTCCACATTTTTTGTACATCTTACTCCTGCCAAGGGCTCTTGTCCTCGTAACACCATCCTCAGCAGCATTCAGAACAAAGGCAGCCCCAGAGCTTGAAGTGCTGTCTTCCAGAAGAAAAGGTATAAGGAAGGGGGATTGCTCTAGAATATGTTGTCCTCCTAAACCACATGATGCATTCAAAGAATTAAATTTTCAACAAGTCATGTGCTGACAGCCTCTCTGCAAGTGCTACTCCCCCAGCTTAAGTTTCTTGTGGTTCCACAAACATTTATAGCACAGGGCTTTGTTATGGAAAGATGCTTCATGGAAGCATTTCTGTTTGTCTCTGTCTGCCAATGTTTGTTCTCACTGAACAAGGTCAGAGTTAACATTGGGACAACAATATCTGGAAAAAGTACACTAACAAGACAAGCATGGACTTGGTGTCATTATGTTCCTTGATCCCTTTCCTATTATCTCAAATGGTCCTTCTTTATGGGTTACTATGGGTTACTATGCCAAGTGACAATTACATCCTGAATTGCTGTCTTCTGAAGTGAAAATGGAGCAGGCTTTATGCTTTACGCCATCTAAGAAACACCATATGCAGTCCATTTTGTGAAATGTCTTCTGCTTACGCAAGGTCAGGTACAAGAGGTGCTGTTTGATCAAAGTGGTCCTGCTGTGTAAGATACCTCCCCGTGCATGGATAGAAGACAGGACTGCAATTTTACCAATTATTAAGCATTAATAGAAAGTCCACTTGATTAGAAGTGAGACTCCTTCATTATACATGACCATTACAGTTTATAGGGGTTTTTTTAGTTCCTTCCTTCAACTTGATTTCTCTGATGATATAATGCAAATGAGTACTCTGACTGCTCCATGACAGTTACCTTCTTCCCCAGTCATCTTCCTGGCCTGACCTTGACCTATAGGTAGACTTTGGCATTTAATGATAATGATGTGGTTTGTGGTAGCAGTAACTGCAAAACAGGACCTTCCCAGTGGCCTCTGACCAGAGTTTTACTTGTCCGCTAACAGTTAGAACGGTAATGGCAATAGATATGGGTGAAAAAATCTGAGATTTCGCATTTCTGTTAGCTTGAAATAAGAAGAAAAATCTATGCTACAAGTATCTGTGATCTTGCAAAGTTTCTTTGGTTCTGCAAAACATGCCTTTGTGAAATTATAGTAAAAATGTATTCAAATATTTTTGTCCACATATCTAGCATCCATTAATGTCTGAGTTGTGTAAATATGGAAAACATTGTTTGTAGGAAAAAAAAATCATAAGTTCATATTTTTATTTTCCCCAACATCATTTTACTAAAAGAAACTCTTTATGCAAACCGAGGAGTAAAATTTTGCCATAGGTATGCTCATCCACTGAAGTAGGCAGAGTGATAAAAGGAAAAATCCAGGGCAGACTTTGACCTGTCTGTACAACAGCTTTTCTTCTGGCAAGCCGATAAAGTGAAGTATGTAGTCAGTTATGGTCAAAGCATACCCTTCACTCTGCGTGATGTCTCACACAGTTTTCCAGGTAAGAAAAGTCATAAGGCTCTGGTACACTTGATCATTTTGACCATGCAAGCTTTGATTGTTGGTATGCTGGTGCAACTTGATACTTTTGGTAAGCTTTTGGTACATGAATGTAGTAACCTCACTTTCCACATTAAAGTTTATGATCTGTTCATCATTTCCCAATCAAAAATTTGTCATCACTAAATAGCTAGCATGCAGGTGATTCCAGTCTTAGGCCTTAGTTGGTCAAATGAGATCCACCACTGTTTTAATACACTGAAATAATTGATGACAATACTGGCATGATAAAACATGAGGCTGCGTGGAAGGATTGGTGAACACCATCTGCCTGTTCTCAGCCAGTACAGTACTACTGCATGGGTACCCTGGAGGCTTGAAGTCAGCAAAAAAAAAATCTAACTTGGAAACGAATCTTAGAAATCAGAAGCTTGCTTTATTTAAGACAAGGCTTTACTTACCCATCAGAACGTCGTGCTTTCCACCCAAACATTTGCATGAAATGTAAAGTACATTCTGGATCCCCACCGCATAGATACCATTTTGATTTATTATCTTTTACGGTTACAAGTCACTACCTGCTGGATCTCCCCTTTGTTAAATGAGTTCATCTGTATGGTTCCTACACGTGAATTATATCTAAGAACAGATATTACCCCTCTAAAGGGATATTCTAAAACAAGAAAACATGTGCCTTCATGCTTATCCAAACCCAGAGTATTTACCTGGAGGAGTTACACCAGCACCTGTATTCCAGCGCATACTCTTTGGCTACAAGAGTATGTTGGTCACCTTCCCATTTAGGAAGTCCACTTGTGATGGACTCGTACCTACCATGCACCCTTTAATTTGAGAAATACCTCTGTTGACTTCAGAGGGAGTTGTCCGCTGAATAAAAGCATGAAGATCAGACCAGTAAAGGCTAGGAAATATGAAACGCAACACTGAGGCTCCTATGAGGTCCCAGCATAACACAATATCTAGCATTAATTAGTACTGCCTGTGTAGTAGACCAAATAAAAAATCAAAACAAAGGCAGCAGAGGCAATTTAAATCAATTCTCAGGTAATATTTATCCTTTTGGAACAGAAATGTATGTCAGCCAATATATGTTATTCAACCCAATATGAAAAGTTTTGTTTGGTTTTGGCTTATTCCCTTCACTCATTTTAGCAACAAAGATATACAATGTAATTTTTTAAAGTTACATGTAGAAGTCAAACAAAATATTTGGACATTATTTTCTACTTCAGCTGAAAGTATTTCCAGTTTGGTAAACACTTTTCAACAGTTTTCCATTTCCTCAAAATCTTTATTTCCCTCGGTAAATAAACTGGTTATCCACACATTTCTGCCCAACTCCAAGTTGGGCAGAAACCCAACCCAAGTAATCAACCCAAGTAATAAATATGCAGGTAATTTTGTTCTTAGAACACTAATGAATTCAAATAAGAAACATGATCAGAAAATAAAAGTCTTATTTGATATAAAAAACAGTGCAGTGTTTCACTTAAAGGATTTTACAGTCAGAATGCTCTGCTTCCTTGCCAAGAAAATGTACCTTGACTCTCTAAATATGCTGTCATATCTCAGCAGGCTAAAACCAGTGAAACAAATCACACAACCACATACATGATCTTTGAGATGTGTTCCTCAGTGCTGCTGTGTTGCTTATTTTCAGTAAATTGGCTGTTGAGCAATTGCACTACAGGCACGACATTTCGTAATATTGCTCCTTGATTCTGCTAAACAGCAACAAGTAGAAGCCAAGAAAATTACCTGGCTGGTTCAGAACTGGTGGCTGAGGTGACGTAGTTGAAAGACTGGTGCTAGAAACTGTTTCATTCTGATAACAAACTTTGTTCTAAAATGTAAACAGCAGGCAGATGGAAACCAAGTCTTGTTTTACCTGCCAGGGAGCGTTAAGAGCATTACAGAAATATCTAAGAACCTGGCAGCTATGGGAAAAAGCAAAGAAACAAGGGACAACACTAAGACCGTGGCTGCTGTGTGATTAATTACTCATAGAGGCTGAAAAGACACAAGTGGATGAAGACTACAACAGATGAAGAAGCTAAAATACTTTTTTATTGTAGATTTTATTCCTCACTCTAATTATAATGAATAAGGGAGTGGTTAATGCTGCAAAGCAATGACTGACTTTGGGTGTTGACAAAATATCAGCATGTGAATCCCTAGATCTGTCAGTGAAGGACATGGTTAGATACAAGCTATTGAATTGATTGAAATAATAAAAATATAATAAAACTAAAAAACATGATTCGAAAATAAATCTGTGATAATACACAGATTTCTTACAATGTGCTTTTGAATAGGCCTTCTCATGGCTCATCTCTACTCCATAGCAGGTTCATTGGATTAGTTGGGGAGACTTTCACATACACTGCAGGATCTATGTTTCACTGCATGAATTTCATAGGATATTGGCAAGTAACAATTAAGGAACTAGTACTATATTTGGGGTAAGAAGACTCATTTTTATAGAGTTTATTTAAGGCCAGACTTTATAGAACATTTCTTAAAAGCCTATGCCCCAGAAGATGAATCAACAAAATTCTAATTTCTTTAGCTAAAAGCTTTGTGATTCTTTAAATTAATTTTATCTCTCATCCTCAAATTACACAGATTTCTTCCCATTCTTTCCCCTTCCTTCCAGGATTAATTCCTGTTGCTCACCCACCTGGCCTTTTGTCTTTTCAAGACTCTTGCAGGACATTTTCCTGGATGCTAATGAGCATGTCTGTTCCCTTTTATTCTTAGATCAGTAGAGTGATCTTTGAATAAAAGCCACCTTCACGTTGTGCAATTCTATGACAGTTTATACTCTCTCAATACTGGCTGTTACTTTTTCCTGAAATTCATGAATCACGGTTGATGTTTTTGTCTTGTTTCATTTATTTATAGGCTCTAAGCTGTCTAATCTGTTCAGAATAAGTCTCACCCTAAAATAAACCTGGATATTGCCTACGTACCTGTTGCAGACAGTTATGAACTATGAAGATGTATGTTAGGACATTTAATGAAACTCTACACAGTGATCTGAAAATCACATCCTAGCAAATCCCTGTAAAATCTTGTGGTTTTTATTGGAAACTCAACAACGTCAACAGTTCGCTGAAATCTTAAAAAGAGTCACTACAGTTAGATCGTTATATGGCTACTCATTGCCTTAAAAAAAATCTCCCTACTGTGTCTTTCCATTAGTAACACTCAAAAAGCCTGTAACCTATTTTAAACTGTAGCTGTCTTTCTTCCGTCTTGACTTTCCTTGCTTTTCCACCTAAGCTGTAAACTCTTGGGACACGCTGTTTACACAGTGCCCCAGCATAGGGTCCCAGCCCTCAGTACCAGAAATAACAGCGTTCCAGAAATAACAAAAAAAAGTTTAAAATATCGTTCTTCCTCTGGCTCCATGGTACACTTCATTTCTCAAGTTATAGTACATACCACAATTATTACTTTGGTGCTCTTTAGAACCGTCAGCATTTAAAACCATTTTTGAGCGCAAGAAGCATGCATAATTTCAATGACTTGTGACAAGAGAGTCAGGAACTGTTGGAGGTCCTGGGAAAACCAAAATGAATATTCATCCTTCCTCCCCACTGGCTTCCCTCAGGCATCACTTTCTTCCCCATCCCACGCCGTACCACTTCCAGTTGCCAGAGGTGCCTCCAGCCACCCGCGTTAACTGGGCTTGCTGGATTGCAGCAGGAAAGCTGCTTGCTCTCCCGGCTACTGTGCCTGCAGCAGGCCCTTCAGATTGCTGTCGCTAGCTGACTATGAATATTTATCCATTTCCAGTGGCAGGGATTCATATCCTATAGGAATATGGCTGTATCCATACAGCACATTCTGGGAAATTTGAATAAACCAAAAGCCTGTATTTCCTCAGTAAGAAAAAACAGAAGTGAAAGTGGCCACGTAACACAGAAATAATCATCTTGAGAATTTATGCGTCTGTGCACAGAAACTGCCACATAACCAGTGCATAGAGATAATTAAAAATATTACTCACAGTCAGTCGGATGTCTATGCACTCCAGATTTTTATAAGTCACCTACAAGGGGATAGCTTCCCAGGAGCCCTGCTTCTGCAACATTTGCTGTAACAGAAATTTCCTCTGCATCCCTTAAAGGCCTAATGTGTGCGTAAGAAAATAATATATTTCATACGTGCAGAGCTCTGACCTACCTTGAGGCTGTTTTCCAGGCGCAGGTCATTTGCGACTACACGAATTTGCACTGGCGATCTTTTAGCGCTGTACGTGGTCATACGTCTTTTTTAAGAGAATATGATCAGTTCGCTAAGTGAGAATGAGAAGAAATTTTGTGGGAGGAGGACATCTAGTGACCTGATGTGTATTTACAGGCGGCCAAGAAGGCCAATGGCATCCTGGCCTGTATCAGAAATAGTGTGGCCAGCAGGAGCAGGGAAGCGATCGTGCCCCTGTACTCGGCACTGGTGAGGCTGCACCTCGAATACTGTGTTCAGTTTTGGGCCCCTCACTACAAGAAGGACGTTGAGATGTTGGAACATGTCCAGAGAAGGGCAACAAGGCTGGTGAGGGGTCTGGAGAACAAGTCTGATGAGGAGCGGCTGAGGGAGCTGGGGTTGTTTAGCCTGGAGAAAAGGAGGCTGAGGGGAGACCTCATTGCTCTCTACAACTACCTGAAAGGAGGTTGTAGCGAGGTGGGTGTCGGTCTCTTCTCCCAAGTAACAAGCGATAGGACGAGAGGAAATGGCCTCAAGTTGCACCAGGGGAGGTTTAGATTAGATGTGAGGAAAAATTTCTTTCCTGAAAGAGTGGTTAAACATTGGACCAGGCTGCCCAGGGAAGTGGTTGAGTCACCATCCCTGGAGGTATTTAAAAGCCGTGTAGATGAGGGGCTTAGGGACATGGTTTAGTGGGCATGGTGGTGTTGGGTTGATGGTTGGACTCGATGATCTTGGAGGTCTCTTCCAACCTTAATGATTCTATGATTCTATGATTCTACACGCCTAGCTGTTTCCTCGTCCAGCTGAGCCAGCCGGCTAGCCAGTTACAGGATTTTTTGAAGAGTAGCGAAGAGGGGGGCAGGGACGCAGTTTACTTTGCTGTAAAGTGGTAGTCTTGGGGTTTTGGTATGACAACATCCAAAACAACACCAGCAATTTAAACACAATTCTCAAATCAAGCTTTCCGAAATTAAATGTTGCAAAGATTTAGTGATTATTGCCACCCTTTTCAGCTACAGCTATGCCGTCTCCCAATTTGTATTTTACTGACGTTAATGACCATTTACACAATTCTTGCAAAGTAGCCATTAAAATCCTGATACGCTTAATTTCAAAAGCTTCCCATTGAACTACACAACTGCTCAGCATAGCAACATTGCTGAAATACAGTGATAGTTCTTTTAAAATTCTTTAAAAATGCTTCTTTTTAAAAAATTCCTAAGAAAGTATGATTTATTACATCTCAGACTGATGAAAACTAGAGCAGTTATTCAGCATTGTAACTCCCCTGAACTAGGTTTTATCAGAGAAACAGTGGAAATTTGTAACTATAAAAACCTCAGATAAATGCAGTAACGATCCATGACACACAATAGTCATTGTTCTTGACCTGCATATCACTTGGAGACAAAAATGCCAGATTTCACTAACATAAAATAAATATCAGTAACAAACTTGAAAACATTAACATCTCCATTTATACCATTTTCAGAGATATTAAAAAATCACATTCATATTCTTTAAAATAAGACAAAGTTATATAACTAGATGTTAAAATATTAAAATAATTAAGGAAAACAGTCAACTTGTTAACCACTGACAACAAAAAATATATTATAAAAACGTTGGTTTAAAAAGGACCTATGTATTTCCATAGCCATAGAGGAAGTCTAAAAAAACATGCATTTGCTTGTATATACGTGTCTGTTGTTTTGTAATGCAGGGACTAAAACTAACTGCCCTAGTAAATCTGTAGGTGCACTCTGAACATACTTTTTTCCTACTGTACTAGCAGTATGATTAACATGTCCCATAAAATCTCATTCCATGATTGATCCAGAAGGATTATCTCAGAAGGACATCGTCAAAAATGCACTTGCATTGCGGAGGAAATAGGAGTTATCAGTGAGGTTGCTCCCTTCAACGAGATGCGTGAAAAAGAAAACACCCGCAGCGGACGCAGCTTCTGATTTAGGCTTTTGTATGTGTGTGCATGGGAGAATATCTCCGTAGTTCGTATTATTGGCCTCTGATAGGTTGGCTTTCTCCTGCCCAACTTCAGCTTGGAAAAAAAACCTGCTAATAACATGCAGCTTTCTGTGGCTGTGTTTGCACTGAACTGGTAACTGGCTGGGTTGAAGCTCTGTGTGTACGTTACAAGCAAACACCAATATAAGCGATTTTCAAAGTCACAGGGCACATCCAGAGGGGTTAAAAAATCTGTTCAAACCGTATTAAGAAATCACATCCCTGATTCTGGACTGAAACCTACCCATTCATACTAGAGCAAAACCCAAACTCAGAATGGACTTCTAAAAGAATAGCTTATATTGGTAAATCTGATATAGTATGGAAATTCTAAATCCGCTTTGACTTTGAGAGGGATCAGTCCTGCCCTACATAATCTTAGACTTGTTTCACCGTATGATCCTTTTAGGTGGCATCCTCTCAGCTTCCCCACAAATACAAATATTCCTCGGAAGATCTGATTTTTCTGGGAAGGTAACAGCAGATGATAGCAGATAATAGCGCAAAGCACTACTCAAGGCAGTTCTTTTTATCTCACTGTCTTCCCCATTACTGAAGTAATCGTAATTAGTGTAACCTCCTCTGTAAAACCACTGCTGTCTCCACTGAAACGTGTTCCTGAGGAGTGGAAGGAGCGGCAGAGATCCTCTCCTGCGCTCCCCTGCAAGAGCTTTGAGGCTCTGAAGGTGCTGACCCAGAGCCAGGAGCAGAGGATTTGGGGGAAGGCAAGTCCCAGCAGGGCTGAGCTGGTGAGGCTGCACAGGAAAGGACACAGCAGAGCACAAAACTGATGCTCTTATGACACTATGGCAGTATTAATGACTAAACTTGTGAATCAGTTTGCATTGCCTACATTTACCATGATGATAAAACAAATTAGTTTTTCAATGAGAACGTATGGAAATGGCAAACTTTGGAGGGCTTGGGTAGTAAAGTTTAATTTTCTTTCATTTTAGCCAACATAGCCCACTGAAGTTGGCAGCAGCAAGAATACTGAATAACTTTTTAAGGAAAAAAAATGCTGGGTGCCTTTCAGCCTTATTACCATAACTTATTCTTAAACTCCATTGATTATTGAACTAAAAGTTCAATTTCCCCTGCACATAGACAA
Organism: Pygoscelis adeliae; assembly: GCF_000699105.1. Taxonomy (NCBI): domain Eukaryota; kingdom Metazoa; phylum Chordata; class Aves; order Sphenisciformes; family Spheniscidae; genus Pygoscelis; species Pygoscelis adeliae. The sequence continues at coordinate 1,595,342 of NW_008824908.1, read as the reverse complement.
TTTCTTTCAAGGAGAGGGCAAGTTTCTTTGTCACGCAGATAATTTTCATTCCAAAGTTTGCTAAACAAAATTGGCATTGATATTGCTGTGATTATTCCCGTCAAGCTTCTGATTTTTAATATTTTCAACCTGACAGATTTATTTCTTCTCAAATAAAGAAAAATCCTTCTCAGAATAAAAATATATAGCTTCCTTCTATTTCCTGATTCTGAAAATTACCAGGTGCCAAGCTGTGAACATAAGGAAATTGAAGACCCTTGAGGGTGACCTTAAGAACCACAAAGGTGGCGAATTGTGATATAGTGGTTTAGGCAATTTCATTGCAGCTGCTTGGCACTAGAAAAATGAGAAATGGGTTTTCTGTTACTAAATATAATGGATTCCCTTTCTGTTCTGCCACAAATTGTCAAACTTCATTAATGAGAAGACAGATGTGGTGCATGCACATATAAAGGGTAATATGAATATACATATTTAAAATGGAGAAATGTTGCATATTGCCACAGGAGGATTTTTTTCTCTGCATCAGATATTGCATAACTCTTCTAAATAAGATATTTCAAATTTAGCAGATACAGCGATGCAACACAACTTCTATATCTTCAGAGCAATTTGCTATTATTTGCAAAAAATGGCTACATTTTCAAGTGCATAGATACAGCTCAGTGGCTCAATTTCAGGATAACATTTAAGCCACATTTACTTTAAATCTGTGGGTATGCAATAGAGCAAGGCAACCACTTTTAGTTAGAATTAGGTTTAAATATCTTGCTGAATCAGAGCATAAAACACTTCATCATTTAATAGTAACATGACTTACACTTTTAATGTTCTTTGCAATTGTCTTAAATTCAGTGTGGCTCAGTTTGATCTTGAGGACAGCAAAGGCTGTCATTTATTGTTGTATGCAATATATGAATAAATGTACTGTCAGTAAGACATGGTCAGACTTCTCTTGAAGATCACTGTAAAATACTGATAATTACCATTTCAGTTGGAGTTATGACAATAATAAAACTGGAGGAACCCACCTCGGGCAAATTTAAATTTATCCCAATTATAAATCAAATTATACCTAAACTTTCCAGAATGTATAAGTAGTATTTAGACATTTAGTAAAGGTAAGACTTCTGCAACTACAGAAATGAAGTATATGTCATGCACTTTTATGGTCCTTGTTGGCAAGTGAAACACAATGGATTTCTTCTGTACAAAACTGAAGGAATGCTAGTAATCATCTCTCTCCTCTCCTCTCCTCTCCTCTCCTCTCCTCTCCTCTCCTCTTTCTCTTTTCTCTGCAGTTGCCTCAGAAGTGTCAAAAGGTACATCAGACCTGATCGCTGAATATGCTCCAGCTCCACGGTCTCCCTCAGGCCTCCCAAGGTCCATCCGTCCTCAGCCTACACATCCAGCCTTCCCTCCAGTGGAAACCAAGGCAGCAGAGAGATGGCAGGGGGTAGTTCACATGCACACAGGTTTTAGCCATGTGCAAAGTCAGCACAACAGCATTCTGGTTTAAACAGAGTCAAAGAGTTTTTGCAAATGACTTATCCCTCTGAAAATTCGCTCGAGTACTTCTTCCTCTGTTTATGCTTAGAGCATTGCTCTGTCCCACTTATGTAGAACATGCTTGTTTCTGTTGCTTACTTAGCAGGCCGGAATTTGAGAGACAGACTAGAGAATTTGGCAAAATCTGAAGTTCTGGAAATTAAAACAGAAATGGAAATTTTTGCATATAATAATAGATAGGAAATCTAAATTTCAGTTCGGCAATAAAAGGTAATTCCTGGAGTTTGCAGGAGCCCATTGCTGTTCATGCCCATATTTGACCTTATAATGATGCTCTTTTAAGCAGAGCTTAAGGCTTAGTTATCTAAATACGCTCCTGCGATGGGCCTGGGAGCAGCCAGGGAAAGGTATTATTTGGGCTCCTCCAGCCGCCATTGTCTCTCCATGCTCTTTTGTGGGTGTGCACAGGAGCTTTTACCACATTATCTAAAAGGCAATACATTTATATTTTGATTATATTTAGAATTGCTTATGAATATGATGTCTCATTAATGGTTTTTTTCAGAAGTATCAAAATAGATGTTGTCAAAATTTCCCTCACTTAAAAAAAAAGTCTACCTTAAAGCCAAATAAAAGTTTATTCTGAATTTGTTAAAAATAAAAATTAACTTCAGTTAAAGTATTCCACATTTCCTAAATGGACTATTTTGCTTATTTAAAAATACCTTGTTCAAAACAAATACCTTGGTTGGAAACTTAGCAGATATGCAAGTCTGAAAAAACCCCCCATAATATCCATTCCCCATCCCCTTCCATTTTCCTTGATTTTTTTTTTCTTTCAAGCAAGTAAACCGAGTGTAGGAGTTGTTTGCAGAACATTGCCTTCAATATTTGGCGGAAGAAGACCTTGCAGCGTTCCCTGAGCATGACCCATCTTGGCAGCACAATAACCTCTAGCGACAACGAGGATCTCTGTTGGGAAACATCCTGTAAGAGCAGCTCAGGCTCCATCAGCCGGACCATCCCTGTTGAATACGACTGCTTTGGTAGGGTAGCAGACAACCAAAGGGTGGCACGCCCAAGGATTTGCTGCTTCTGAGCTACTCCTAGCTATTCAGTAAATTTTAATTAATTGGCTTGCCAGTTCCAGTATCCTTTTCCAGTTATACAAAACTGAATAAAAGGAAGACCACACACATTTCTCTACTACTGCACTAAATGTGCATCTCAGCATTTTTAGAACATAGAAGGCTTTCTAGGAGCAGGCATATTTTTATGCATACTTGTGTTATGCTCTATACTCCTACGAACAGCTCAAAGGTCGTATCTAAATGATCTTATAGACTGTACGTCTTCCACTTGGAAAGAGAAGCACAGCGAGAAATAACTTTGCTTTGCAGAGACAAGAGAAGGTGTTGGGACAGCCTGGAGCAATAAACCCCCCTCCTCCCTGTAAACAGCAATGGTGCCAACCTAGTAGTAGCTGTTCAAAATGTTAATACTAGAACGTAGAGAACAGTTTTGCATAAGATTCAAAGGTAACAAGTCAATAAATAATTTACACTGCCACACTTATTTAAGTCATATTTCATGTTTCCTAGGGACACAACAGAACTTGGATAACACTTACGGACAGATGGCAGATTGTCTCCCTAGTTTTGTGGAACCTATGCTCTGCAAAATACTGTTCACTACCAGGAAAATCAGTGTTTAGCATAAACATTGATGGAAACTTTTTTTTCTCTTTTTGCCAAGGTTCTCATGTTAAACCATCCCAATTCAACATAGTTAAGAATGGAGCAAGTAGTATAAGTGCAGTATTATAAATATTAAATGAGATTTCTACTCAATCATGTGCCAAAAAGACAAGCATGGAACATGGATTTTGTTTTCTCTGGATTGTCACAGCAATAAACATTTAAAGTCTTCTCATCAAGTATGATGTAACCCTGGGATATCACAAAAATTAGTTTCATATTATAGAAACTACATCACGTAACTAATCAACTACCTCACTCAGAACTGCCGGGTTATATCTCATTTTAGTTGGCATGATAAAGTGAAGAAACGTACTGGGATTTTTAACAGAATGGGAGCTTAGTAACTGTTAAACGTTGCACAGCTCTTGTCCCAGATTTTGGGTTTTTTAATTGTTATTATAGAGTGGTGTATTTCACTTGCCAATTAGCATAAACTCACCTTCAGGTTGCCTGAAGACTCTGTAGCGTTCTTCTCCGCTGTCTCTCCTGAGCGTGGAGGACTTCTTCAAGACATGGGGTTATTTCTGCTGAGCCAACAGGCTGATACTCTTAGCTGCACCGAGAGTATAAAATTGTCTGTTACGAGTGGGAAACAATGAGTGGGCAGAAGTAAAGCAGTTTCTTATAGGAGCGGTCAGCCTCAGGAGGAACAAGACTGATGGCTGGTATTAACAGCAAAGATAAACCCAAGGTGGGGTGCCAAGTATTATACAACTCGCACGACATGCATTTGGTAGCCCTGTCCCAAAGGCCACCCGAGAGCTCATATATCTCGCTGGGCTGTGGGCAGGTGGCTGCAGTTTTTCTCCTGCCACACATTCCCAGCGGGCAGAGGTTTTGAACAGGTAACATTTTGTCTTTGTTTAGTTGCATTGTCCTTCAAAAAACAGCCCAGGAGTCAATTGTAATTTCGGGCTGGGAGACATCCAACACGAAGTGGAGAGAGACTGGGGAGAAACAGGTAAAACAAGTAAAAACATCCCAAGTTTAGTTATGCCACAGGCTAATATTCAAGAGGGTAGGCAGAAGTGTTACATTCCTTCAATATCAGGTGTATGCATTAAACAGCCTAATCTAGTAGGTGGCTGTTCAAGACCTTAAGGTTGGGTGGAAGTTGCTGTTTGTTTTGAAAAGGAATGATGTATCACTCAGGGAGAATTGAGTCCTATTTATTTATTTGTTTTAATTTTATTTATTTTTATTTTTTGTTTATTTATTAAGTGTTAATTTTCTGTGGTCCTGAAGTCTAACCTGTCCCTGAGAAGCCTTGTGCTATGCGATTTCTTTTTACTTGCCTCCTGATCATGAACTATGCTCATATGATGAAACACCAAACATCTCTTTGTTGTCAGCCATGACAAAACCACTCACAGCTTATATACTGAGTGTTGAACTCCTATGACAAACTTTTCTGTTCACAATCAATCTACGTGATGAACAAGCCCATGGAACACACTGTAAGTTAAAGAAAAAAGGAAAAGAATAAATGAATCCAACTCTCTCACTGCTTAGAGTCCTTCCCAAAGCAGACAAAGCCTGAAATATGCAATGAAGTTCCCGCAAAATGCATCACACAGGCATACATCTACTGCATCATACGTTTGTATAGCATGTAACAGTAGTTCAGTAAGCCCTAATCATGAACCATGACAAGCCACTCCAATCAGCATGATATAAATGGAAAAATTTACACTATGCCTGTGCAATCACTCTGAGAAACTTCTCAGAAGTAACAACAAGTGCTTACAACTATCTTCCCCACAACTTAAATTAAAGGAATGTAATTTTGCTGTGCTTATAAAATGATGTTAACCTAGTTTTTAGGAGTCAAATATGTAAATGGTGAATATGAATACGATATGTACAAGAAGCCATGGGCAAATGAGTCAGCCCTCAGGAATTTCTGCTTATTCTGTATCTCAAACCCTAAAACTCGTCTGTTCTTGCAAGTGAAAGTATTTCGTTTAGTATTGACGTGCCTTTGTTTCACGTCCCAGAAGATGGCAGTAGTCCCACAGTATTTCACGTTCAGTAAGCCCTAATCATGAACCATGACAAGCCACTCCAATCAGCATGATATAAATGGAAAAATTTACACTATGCCTGTGCAATCACTCTGAGAAACTTCTCAGAAGTAGAATGCAACAAGTGCTTACAACTATCTTCCCCACAACTTAAATTAAAGGAATGTAATTTTGCTGTGCTTATAAAATGATGTTAACCTAGTTTTTAGGAGTCAAATATGTAAATGGTGAATATGAATACGATATGTACAAGAAGCCATGGGCAAATGAGTCAGCCCTCAGGAATTTCTGCTTATTCTGTATCTCAAACCCTAAAACTCGTCTGTTCTTGCAAGTGAAAGTATTTCGTTTAGTATTGACGTGCCTTTGTTTCACGTCCCAGAAGATGGCAGTAGTCCCACAGTATTTCACGGATATATAGCAGCAGTTTCCTCTCCAGACTGGGTGTGGTTTTTTAACAGCTAACTTTCTCTATTGTACCACTTAAGGAGGAAATCTTCATTAGCATTACTTTGGTGCTAACATACAGTTTGTACCTGAGTTTTTTTTAGCACCTATTCACAGTTTGTTTGGTTTTTTAAATTCTACATAAAACTAAAATGAAAATAAAAACATTTGTATTAAAATGCCTTATTAAAGGCCACCTAAAAAGACACGCAATACTATGTATTTACTACTTGACTCTAGGGAGATATTAAAATTTGTTCTGTCTCAGATTGGAGAGCAGAAATTTGTGCTGTCAGTTCAAGCTTGAGCTAAGGCATTTTTAAGCCAATGATAGCTAAAGCTAGTTTAATTGCAGCCCAGAGCAATGAGAAAACAACCACTTGAGCACGTTATCTGTGTCTGCTGTTGCATAAACTGAGGTACAGAGGAAAGCTTTTCTATTTTCATATTCGTGTTGCTATTTCTCCATTTCATTAGAAATCTTGTATATGGCATTCTCTTAGATCCCATAAAGTGGAACTGTAACACAGTAAAAGCATTAGCTTCTCTTTTTGAAAAAAGTCTATCATACCGTGGTTGCAGAGGAAATTGAAGATCTGAAGCTTCAGAACAAATCCCGTATGGGAGGTCACAAGAACATGGATGGATTCTTTCCAACAGACACCGCCTGCTGCATTTATGGCCTCTTGCTTACTGTGGAAGTTCCTGAGTTGCATAGGCATTACTCAGTTCAAAATACTGTATCCGGTGTGTCAAAACCTCGACGACACCTGCCTGTGCATGTTTCACAGAGACTATGCCCCGTCTCTTTGTGTGCATCTTCTCAGTACTTTGCTCAAGAAAGACTTGAGTTAGATTGGGACTTTTGGATCTTACTTGATTAAAAGTAATACATTACTTGAGTACCATCTTCAGTATTTTTGAAGGTCAGTTTCTCCCCAGGTGTCTTTCAGAGTCTCTAGTTTCTGTTTTTTTAATCAAGGAGCCAGCAATTCATTGCATTGTGATGAATACATTTTCCCCCTGTTCACTGTGTGAACTGTAGCGTACATTAGAGCTATTCTGAGGACAATAGATGAATTGTAAAGCAGCATTTGTGAAATTACCATGGTGAAATCCTAGCAAGTTCTTCCTTGACTGCTTCTCCTCCTCTTTCTCCGTTCTCTGAACTCAGTTGAGTTCCTGTCTTGATGACTTGAGACTACTTCAAGGATGAGTAAAGAATGATTTAATAAAACAATAATCGCTCTTGACCCTGTTTTTGAGGGAAAAAGAAAAATGTGTTCAGAATAATTCCAAATCCTTCCCCTGTACTTCAGCTGCCAGGAGCTGAATACATCTTCATTATCTTTGGAAAAATGACTGAACGGTCCAATTTCCCTCTCCAAACCCTTTTGAATGTCTACCGCAGTACTGAACTAAAATAGGGACGATACAAGGCATTAGAGACCTGTGCAAAATCATGGGGAACCCTTTGAGAGCCCAGTTTCAAAAGTCTAAAAGCTTCAGGTCCCTAAACTATTGCCAACGGGTGAGGATGGTCTGGTGGAAGATGAGTTTGCACCCTGTGCCTGTGACAATCTGTAATTAACTTCATTAATCACCATTTTTAAAGTAAGCTGAAACTTAAATGATTCAGGGTCAGAAGATGATGGTGACTGGTTTAACTGGGACTTGTAAGCATCTGCAGAGCAACTGAATGTGGTCCTGTGGCTCTGGCATGAAGAGAGCTGCTGCATGTGTAAGGTGGCAGTTTAGATGACAGTAAAGGCATTGCCTCCTATTACAAAGCTGCTTAAGAAAGAAATGAGTACAACAGGATTGCAGCAAGGGAAAACCGTTTAGGTGTTCACTCATGTATTTAGAAGAACTAATGAAGGCTCTACAGCAGCACAAGACTTTTGGTCTAATCATTTTCATGTAGCACTGCTTTACAACAGAAGAGACTGCTGAAGTCCAGATTCACACCCGTCAGGCTGTTTTCAGGCAGAGTGAAGTTCAGCTCCAACAGACCTGGCAGTGGGAAGGGACGAACAGAGTCAGGCTGCAATCTCGGCAAATACAGAGCCAGAGCATTAAGCCTTTGTTCCCGGGGGTGAACATATACATATATTATCCACTGCACTGTGCCTCCGTGCACAGTGGGTGGAGCAAGTAGTAAAACAATAGAGTTTTTTAAGCATTTGTTGCTAGTGTAACAGGTGAATAATAGCTGAAGTTTCCTTTAGTGCCTTATGAACAGAAAAAGGAAACTATCCTTTTGTGAGGATGCAGGGAGCTACAGAGCAGTTTTGGTCCCCAGGAAGGTTGTGGAGAAAATCCTCCTGGAAGCCATGTACAAGCACAAGAAGGAAAAGAAAATGATTGGGAACAACCAGCTTGCATTCACTAAAGGCAAGTTGGATCTAACCAACCTGATGAGCTTCTATGAAGATGTGACTGGTTCTGTTGACTAGAGGACAGGAGTGGCTGTTTTCTCACCTTGACTATACCAATGCTTTTTACAGATTCACACAGTAACCTTACAACCAAATTGCTGAAATATGGTTTTGATAGGTGGATGGAAAATTGGCCGGCCTGCCAGGTTCCAAGGGTTGCAGCCAGTGGTATGAATTCCCACCAGCAGCCCGTCCCTAGTGGCATCCCTCAGGGGTTAATACTGGCACCAGTACTTTAAACATCTTTATTAAGAACCTGGACAATGGGATGTAGCACAACCTCAGCATATTCACAGATACCAAACTGCAGGCAGCAGTTGATAGGCAGGAGAGCAAGGCTGATGTATAAAGAGATAAATCTCACAAGAAATCTCAAAAGCTACTGCAAGGTCCTACATCTGGGACAGACTAATCCCATGCAACAGAACAGGCTGGGGGCAGCTGGCTGGACAGCAATTTCACAGAAGAGGTCCTGGCTGACAGCAAGTTGAACATGAGCCAAGTGTGCCCTTGCAGCAATGAAAGCCAGCTGCATCCTGGGCTGTGTCAGCAAGAACATAGCCCTTGTTGCTTGGTAGCTTGCTGCTAGCCCTTGCCATCACTTCCCAAGAGTGGAAGTGGTTCTTCCCCTCTATTAGGCATTTGAGGCCACCTCTGAAGTACCGTATACAGTTTAGGCTCCCCAGACCAAGAAAAACATTGATATACTGGAGCAAGTCCAGTAAGTAGGTGCATTTGATATGACTCCTATGCAATTTCATTTTTATCTAAAATAAATGGATTATGTGGAAGTGCAGCAGAGGTCACTTTGAAACCCTGTGGGAATTAACAGCTAACACCTACCTTTGAATCTAGTTCTATAATAAGGGAAGAATTCTCAGCTGTTTGTAACCATCCTATAACACGCAGAAACTCCAGCATTCTCTGTTAAATGCCTAGGTCTTATTCTTTTTATTGAAAAATTCAAGTACAGTCAAAAATACACCAGTCCGGCCAGTAAGGAAATACGGGGACTCTTAGTTCCTCCTCCACAGCAGGAGTTTAGGGTTTGAAGGTGAAGACCCACACAGTAATATGAGCACAGCACAAGGATAGGGGGAAAGAGAGGCACATCAGGAAAGCCAGATGCTTTCAGCAACAGCAAGCCGGAGGGCACGCTGTGCCTGTTAGGTGGAGTCAAACACCGCGTCACTGTCTGAAGAGTAATGCAATGGCACACTCAGAACTAAAAGCAAAGTGTTTGTGATACACACTTGGGAAGAAATTACAGATATTTACGGTGATGGCTATTATTAAATGCTTTAGTACACATCAAATCACATTCCTCAAGCGTGCCTACAAGAATCCAGCGTTGTGTTTTGTAAATGTCGCAGTTTGGTTAAATGGTTCCGCTTGTACTGCCTTGGCTCGTGAAGCTGGGGGAGGGCTGATACAGGCTTTGTGAAACTCCCATGGGCAAACTAATCTTCTTGCTTGCACATGCTGGTACCTTAGTGCTATTTGCTCTTCTTAAGCAATTTACATTCTGTTTCCCCAGCTATTCCATCGACGTTTAACAAGAATCCTAAGAGAACTATGAAGAAATAGAAATAAAGAAAACATTTTTCTAATAAAGAAACCATTTTCTCAGGTTTGCAGTGAAAGAGAATGTACTTTGTTTCAACAAAGCTCTTTTTTTTACTTTAAGGAGGAATAGTTTAGATTAGCACTCAACATATTAGAACAATTACACTTTTCATATGACAACAGCGGCAATAAAATGTTTGTACCATGTATAACCTGTAAGTAATTATGATGGTTTTAGTACTCCTTATATTTTGTCAGTGCTAAATGTGGCACACTGAATGCTATAGAAAAGAAGTACAGTCTCATGACAGTCTGATGTCCTGAAATGCCTAGTTAAGAGGCCAGACTGACAACAGAAACTGATGGAGCCCAGGGTTGTATACAGATTTAGTGTTAGAGACTGGAACAACAGCTCCTAATTTCATATTCCTATATTAATGCCAGGGCCATGTCTCGGATCTCTTCTAAAAATCTTTTCCTTGGTTTCATAAGGAGCCTTGAACCCACCCTGGAAGGCTCTGGACACAAACTCGAGGCTGAGGGAGCCTCCTAGCATGCTCTGAAGATTATCTGTAAGAACCAAATGAAACTAAGAAAGTGAAGAGAAAGGTGGAAACAGAGAGTTTATGTACCTGAAAACTCAATCCTTACTCACAACCAGTTAGGAAGAAGTCAGATAGCAATGGTTGCCATTTTTAGTGTGTAAAAAAGGATTCTCACAACATTTTCTTTGTACAGACCAAATATTTTAGAGCAACACACTTTTCATTATTTAAGGAAGGTTCTGGCCTAGGGAAGTGCAGAGAAGGGTTTGAAAAAGATGTTCCAAAGAAAGGGTTAAGTAAAGCTAAAAGGCAACCTCTGCTATGTCCTGGCATCTCAGCATTTTCAGGTGACTTGTGATATTGGGGCTCTGACTAGCTATTTTGAAAGCTTGAACTTGGCAGCACTGAATGAAGCAATCTGAATTTGTGTTTGGGACTGAAACCAGAACTTTGGATTTTAATCTTATGGTGCTTATCTCATTTTTCTTTGACTCACCTTCATTTAGAGAACTTAGAGTGAATAAGAAACAACCGATCAAAATCTAACAGGTTTTAACACATGCTTTCAGCTTCTCCCTTAATTTCATAATTTCCCATAATAACCCCTAGGGCTTTTTTGAGAGCCCTGATTCCTGAAATCTATACTAGATGTGAGGAACACTAAATATCGATGTTATTTCCTTCCTAGCACTCTATTCTTTCCCTTAAATGAGCTGGCATCAGCGATAAGTGACAAAACATATTCCCCTTAAAACACATTCACAATAATGCTACAGAAAGTTAAGAAAACTCTTTTCTCCTTTCACTTTTAGCAACCTAGTTAATTTAGAGGTGAAAACGCCCAATTTAAATAATGACATTTTCCCATCTTGCCTTGGATGCTTTCTTTGACCTAGCAGAGTAGCCTTCTCTACTAGGCTACTGCTATAAAGCAGTGAACTAAGATAATGAGGTGGTAAGAGTTGAATTTACACTTATTTTCTGGTTATAAGCACGTGTAGCTTTTTTACATTTCATACGTACTGGAGATAACAATTGCAATATTTTGCTTTTCATAAACAAGAACCTGCCAAGGGAACACTTCTTTCTCATCCTTACCCTCACACTCCCAGATGCAATACATGTTTATAGCAATGAAACAAAAATTATGTGGGAAGCCATGTCAGGTGTAGAAATCAGAGTGAGTTATATTGGCCACAAATCTGAAGGGATTGAAGGTTTCTACTTAACAGCTACTCCAAACCAGGCATTTGCACACTGGTGCATGGGAGAAGATTTTTATTAAGGAAAGTACATGCAAGTGGGTCTGAAACTCATTGACATATGTCCTTCAAAACAATTTCCATTTTGCTTTTCTGAAAGCAATTTTCACAGTGCATGCTAAATTGCTGCAGATAAATATTTCTCTCGAGCCACTTAATTTTTATCTTTGCTTTCACTCTGCTCAAGAAAATGAAGTAAGGCTGACTCATATAATCTATACTCTCCCAAGCAAAGAATTTCTTCTCCACATTTGCCCACCTAATTAAAGCAGCAAAGCAGGTTTAAAGGTGAGGAAAAAGGGGGGATTATCCGGGGCTTCAGACGAGGCAAGTTATCAAATTGCAGCTGGGACACGGGAAAAGGATATTTAATAACTTTGAGGTGGCCTTTCCTTTTTTATCAGCTTAATGCCACCTGTGGCTTTCAATTTTCTTAGCATTGCATCTGTGGTTCAAGGAAAGCACGGTGTAGGACTGCATCTGGCACAATAAACCTTGTAATGTTTTTTTTCTGTGAAGTGACATCAAAGCGGACTGATGTTTTCAGAAACTCATGAGGTTATATTAGCTGTATAATATATGCTTAAAGCAAAAACATAAGTATTAATAGTCAACTGATACTTGAAATTTGTCAGACTAGGAAACAAAAAGTCCCCTAAAGACTACATCATAAAGTGCCATGCAAGCCTGCCGCAGTACGGTGCTGTTGTGAAAGCAATGCAAACACATCAGTGCACGGGACCTCAAACCTGACTTGTCATCTCCTTGTAATCCTGGCCTGACTGCATGGCTCTTCATCAGTCATTTCACTTCCATTTCTCCCACTTTGTCTACATTACCTAGAGAGGTTGTAAATTTTCTTTTAAGTGAAGAAGCTTATTAGAAGGAAGATGTGCTTTTTCTGTAAATTTTTATAGAAAGACAAGTAGCTGATGAAGCTGTCACCACTGATGGGAATTAACTATTTTATGGTGACAAACAACAGAGAGGGTGAAGTGAGAAGAGAGCCAAGAGAAGACTTGAAAGGGATGACAAGTGTTTTATATTTGACATCATGCCTTTGATTTGATAAGACTGCTTGCAAGATTCTATTTCAAGCTGCACTTGTGTGAATTATGGGAATGACGCTTCAGTTTCAGGTTGGATCAGTTACTGAGCAGTGTTGATCAAAACACAGGACAATTATGGGAGCTGGATGCTCTAGTAGCCTGGTATCCATCAAGGCTAACAGCAGTCCTTTTTACTTGTCATCAGCTCTGGTCCTTCTGACTATCTTCTAGCAAGTCATACAAATGGGAATCCTGGACTTGTAACCAGAATCCTCAGACACACTCATTTTTGTTATCTTCTATTTTCATTCTTTTATCCCAATTGTTTTCTACTAAGCAACAGAGTCTCCCATTTTACCTGCATTTACAACTGTGGAAACAAATCTTTCAGTAATTTCTCTGGATTTGGGTGTTTCAACAATACAATGCTAATATTCTCCCCTGAATTGATCCAAGTTAAGTCTTTAGAGAGACCACTTTCAAACTGCGTAGAATACAGCAAGGTCCCGGCACAACAGATTTCAAATAAGCCAAACGAATAAACAGTTTTGTTGTTTAAATGAATGTACCGACATGAACATAGGTTCCTTGATGAAGCTGGGACAAGGAAGGATCTTCTATCACAGACTCAGGCAGAAGTAAACCAAGGCAATCCCAGCACGCAGAGAGCTGGTCGGCAGGCTGATAAAACCCATATGAGATATACACCTTTTCCATGCCACTAATGCCACAAGTACATGCTAAAGTAATCCTAATTTGCTTCTTCCTGGTAAGATGTAAGATGCTTTACTCGTAAATAAATGGCTTTATTTCAAATAAGGTAAAAAGAGAAAGCCACCAAGTGGGCATTAATTGTCATGACAACCAAGCAGCTGTTGGTATGCTAGGTACAACTCCAGCAGTATTCTCAAGCTTCCAGGAGAACCTGTTAAAGCCTACTTTTAGTGCTCATGGACTTTGAAGCTTGAGAACTTCTAGAGCGGTACCTAACATTTCAAGTCTTGCTCATTCGTCACTAAATAACCTTAGGCACAACCATCACAACTCATTTACTGCAGATAAAAACATGACATTGAAAAAGTTGCTAAGTGTTGCTTCAACAAAAGTATAGGTTTAAAAAAGTTTTGTGGTAAAAATAAATTCAGAGTTTATAATAAATACTCAATGGCCGGATCACACATCACATACAACTTTATAATATTTTAGGATCAATTAGATCCAGCGGCAGTTCTCAGCACCCAAGTCAGAGTGAAAACTCTATCCACACCTTGACTGCCTTTATGCCTTCCTTAAAGACAAGTCCCAGGTTTGGAAATAAGTCAGAGAGTCAGGATATATCAGACCCTTATGCTAAGCAGTCTGTAATAGCTGTATTATCTCTGTCTGGCTCTGCATTGTGACAAGTACTCTTTTATCAAGAATTGCATCCAAATCTCTTAATGGGTTTGTCTCCTGTGTGCTTCGTTGTGTGCCATAGCATCAGGAGCCATTTTATCCCCCTCTAACAGGGCTGCCAACCTCAGAACAACATGACCTTGTGCTGGTTAAAGCCTCCCCACATCCTCCGCCCCTGGTCACATCCACTTTTCATTTCAGAGAAATTGAAGACTATTGCTGTAACTGCATCTGGACCAGATTACAGCCGTCAGGATTTCTGATGAGTTCTGTATTTCAGAAAAATTTTTTTATATTCGGTTATTGTAATTCCTTCACCAAATGGAAATTCACAACCAATTACCGCTCCCAAATACATATGTGGCACTCACTGAAACACAAGAGAGCAGATATACTGGAGAGTGCAACCACAGAGAAATACTTCATACAATAGTAGTTTTGTGGAACAAATAGAAATTAAATAATCATCAGGCATAATTTAAATAATCCTCTGCCTTCTACCTGAAAGGAGTACAGATGTGGGCTGTGTTTCTGAAGGAGGAGTGCCTGCACCCCACAGATGAAGGTCTTTGCTTTAAAACTCTTGCATCCTTTGGTCCCGTAACTGCTCCACCACCATCCTGCTTCCCGCTTGGCTGGGTACCGTGACAGCATGGTGGATTGGCAGAAAGGCAACTGTAATTTTTGTGTCACCACTGAGGTGTAATTTGAAGTGCCTAAAAAACGTGCAGTTCGCTTCTAGACCTTTGGTGTGAATTTTTATACCAGCATCAATGACTTTCTTGCTTAAAATTGCATTATTCCTCATAAAAACCAGAGAAACAGATATCTCCTAGAGATACATATACAGGTAGACCAAACATAAGGATGATGTTTGCATGGTGTTCAGTGCATATTTACTGGCTCATTTCTGACATACTGTCAGATCTAAGGCACTTAAGTGCTTTTGACATCAGTGTGAGTGCTATAGAATGACACAGTGATAATAGATTGTAAGTAGCAAAGATTGCTGGCTAGAAAGTGGCCCAAATGCCCGTGTTGCCTGGCTTGAGCTTACGTAAAAGGAAAATGATACCTGAAGATTATTATCAAACAGTAAAAATAAAAGATATTTAACATAAGGTAATATTATAGTCCATTATCATAATTACTCTTGAATGTTAAAAGAACAAAATACAAAAAATATAATTCTGTTACATTGTAATCCAACAGTTCTGAAGAGTAACTATAGCAAAGTAAGTCAACTATATGAAAAGATGATAAAAGCTTATGATAAGGTTGCAAAATTTGAATAATTTTGTGTGCACCCAGCAATTTATATCTAATATATAATTTATATCTATATCACGCTAAGTGATAGAGTTTGGCAAGGGGGAGAGGGTGTGGGTATAAAACTGGATGCTGCTCAGTTAAAGTTTATGAGACCGGATTTTTCTAACTTCCCCCTCTCTGAAAGGATCTCTCGGATGTCTCAGCTGTGTCCTGGCACCATACTCTCAGCATCTCTGCACATCAGCTCCTGAGTTAGCTGAGGTTGAGTGAACTGTGTACTGCAGATCCAGTCCTTCCTCCACGTGACTCACATCGAATTCATCCCAAACGCAGCAAACCCCAGTTAAAGCAGGGGACCAGCCCTTCTGGCCCGCCCTGAATCTTGCTGTGGCCAAAGCCCACAAGGCTGATGCCGCACTCGTCCAGCAGCTCTCCAGGGAATTTGGAGCTTGGTGGCATGTACCCGCAAAAGCCAGGTGATGACTGGGCAAAGCCCAGCCTCAAGCCAAGGCTTCTTCAGTCCTGAAGGACTCAGTAAGCCTCCCAGCCCCAGTCCTGGCTCAGAGGCTTGGGCTCCCCTTAAAAGCCGGAGGCTAGGCTTAAGCTCTGCCTTTAGTGAGCGACTATTTATTATTACTTACGAGAAGCTCCTGCATCCTCAGGCTTACTTAAAGTTTGACATTGTAGCTCTGTAGATTTTAGTATCTTGAAAAGATTGTCAGTGTTAGGGGGTGGTTCGTGCAAGAGAAGTGAAATTAGATTTCTTTTGATTCAGGATATAAACCAAAGTCGAAAGCCTCATTTAGAAGCTACAAAGTAGGATATGAATCAGTGGGTTTGTAGGGGCATGACACTAGTCAAACAATATCCACTGCACAGGTTTTTCTGCTTGTTGGAAGAGCTTTCTTGCAAAGAAAGAAGTTTTCTTGACAATTAAGAGGCCAAGGAGAGGCAAGAGTCATCTTAGCAATGTTTTATGCTTTGCTTTAAGTTTGGAAGTTATTTTTTTCGAAAATTACTTTTTCTCAAATGCGAGGTTTCAGCCTAGCCTGGACTAATTCATGTACCATTACTTGAATTCAGAGCTCTATCAGCTTTCATTATGTAGAAAAAGCATCTGTGTAATTTTTGTACTTCAAGCATTTTTATGCATGCACTGCTGTCTGGCCTCTTTTTTGTTTGATTTTCTAAGTGACAGTCACTTAAAAAAATTGGATAATAGCCATATCACTATATCTATAGTCTTAAATTATGTCTAATAGCATCTCTCCCAATTATTCTGCATTTTATTAAGAAGGACATTTCCTCCCAAGAACTTGGGAGTCACTGAACATCCAAATAAGGAGAACAGCTTTTTCTTTCCACACTTTAATTCACTTTTTATAACTTACACCATTAACAGAATAAATATACATCCATTTCCAAAAAATAGCAGTGACATGATATGTTATTTATCTGTAAATTTACATCTGCTTCATAATAGGTAGTTCTCTCCATATAATGTATTTTTGCAAAACAGGTCAATACATTGTTTGGACACCAAATATTCACTATTAAAACCTATTATCCAGTCTAGCATTATAGATGTGAATGTGGCTACTTTAGAAAATGTTTACAAGCTATTAAAGTAAGTTCTAGCTAACTCACTAAGATACTAGAACCAAACACACTAGAAAAAAGAGCATGAAAGATAGCAAATTTGGATTAAATATTTCCTGATTAAAGATGTCAAAAAATGACAAATCCTTTTAACCACCGTTTTGCACTCTCTCTATTATGTAGGAAAAGCATGTAATTCCAAGGGGCCTTACACGGAACAGACATGTTCTTAAATGTTCCTGCATGGGCCTGCATTCAGGGTTGTGTAAAGCAAATGGTGTCCCTAGTCTTTTCTTCAAGAATGGGATGCCATACAGGTATGCCAGGACTTCCTTCTCACAGCTTAGAAACAAAAACAGAGCAAGAAAAAAATGATCACAGCAATGTTATCTAGAGCTGTCCTGGAGCCATAAACTGAACAGAAATCAGAGAATCATTTTTTGGAAGAGGCAAGGTATGATTTAGTGTTCTGCACATGTTAATAAGATAATGCACAAGAGAAGCATTCATTTTTAGTCTTGTTGGGAGAGTGAATATATTTCATTTAGATGAAGTTTACAGAGTATTTTTTGGTATTGTACATTGCAAATAATTCAAAGTGATTAGATCATATGGTTATCTTTTCTAATTTCTCTAATATCGATTTCAGAAACTTTAATGCTTCCATTTAACTCAGTTAGGAATATTGACCTTAATGTAATAGACTTTAGGTATTTTGTTAGGATATGGTATCAGATAGAAAGAACTCCAACTAGCTGTACCAGTAAAGCCACATCTTAACAATAAAGAATGCAAATCCTTTAATGGAAAGGTGTGCGATATCATTGCTGCAGTGCATTGGAATGATGTAATATAGCCTAGATTGCTCTTGTTTTAAATATTCTGTGATTCATTATGGGTTTCATAAAATCATTACATTAGTTGTTTCATCATAATGCTTGCATTCGTTTCAAAGAAACGTAAAGAATAAAATGAATATTAAAATGAATGACTGGATTCATTAAGGAATAAATCAAGTGAATTTGATATCAGAAATGGAGTCTGCCTATTATGATGGAAATAAAACTGAAATAGTATAAAATCCTGCCCTTATTTGGGACACTGGCAAAGTTCCAATTGTGTTTTAAAACCAACAGACTAAATTCTACTTTCATTAACCAGGGCAAGAGGGTGTAGAAAGTGGGATTTCCATAGAATTATTAGGGATTTGTCAGTATTAATCAGAGTAGAATTTGGCTTAATAGCTCCATGCTATGTTGGAGAATGCCTACACTTACCGTTTTATTATCTTCTTGTTACATCCTCCTATACAGCTCCAGCAGTGTCTTCAGAGTAGTAGAATGAAAATTGTTAACAGGATTTTAATGCATCATGAATAACAAAATATAAACCTGGAAACAGAAACATAATGAAATGTGTATTTGGATTCATTGTGCCCAGTCATGGTAATGAGTTAGGAAAAACAAAATGGAAAGAAAATGGTCATAGTAAGTAGCAAAGAGGAGATGCAGTTTGTATCCATTTATGAAGTGCAGGAAAACCGGCATGGAAAACAAAGGAGACTCAAAAAGGGGTCACATCAAACAAAGGCAATGTGGTCTCCAGAAATCTCTTTGTAGCAATGCCTCTTAGTAGTCCAGCTGAAAACATGATTTCTGCTTCAAATATTGTGTAAGGTTTAACTTT
This sequence comes from Pygoscelis adeliae, assembly GCF_000699105.1. NCBI lineage: Eukaryota > Metazoa > Chordata > Aves > Sphenisciformes > Spheniscidae > Pygoscelis > Pygoscelis adeliae. Next base: position 1,576,790 of record NW_008824908.1, on the reverse strand, counting down.
AATCAATAGATGTATGGTTATAAATCTGTATTTGTAGAAGGCTGCAGATCTAAGTGACGGGGTGAGGAGCAATAGCTCCTTTTGCGGTCACATTAACATCAACATGCCTGCCTTTGTCTTTTTCTTCTTCCACTGCATCTTCCTTGTAAAATGATCTTAAAGCTTACTTTTTTCCCCTAATTTTTATTTTTGTTCTTGGAGGAGAGAGTTCAGTCTTCCATGTCTGCATTACTCTTTATCGTTGCAATGCCTCCTACCCAACAGGTGGAAACAACCAACTGCTCCAAGATATCACATGCATTTTACAAGGCAATAACCTTTCACCAGATCTTTAAACTCATCAGGGAACGTGAGCTTGTAATGGTTGAGGCCAAATCTTAAAATTAAGTGCTGTGGAGAGGTAAGAAAGCAAGGGATGAGGACTCCTCGTTACAAAATGGTTAACGCATACAACGCAGCCTGGACAATAAGCATGTCAAAGGTTTTCTGCTAGAGGTGAGCAGGGTTTCAACTGCTGTCCTATGACTGGCTTTCTCATGCTGTAGGTGAAGTCTATGACCCTGAAGTCAGGGGAGGCTGACAGGTAAGAGAAAACAGAAGTTAGATAAACCTAGAAGCATTTTTCCTGTGCCCAACTGTAGATAAGATGATGTATGTTTGTGCAGTGAGGGTTAATGACCATGGGGATATAGTATATTCTCCACCACTTCCAGGTTCCACATTAAGAAAAGAGGGTTTAGGCGAGCTATTCAAATGGTCTCAGAGCTCACTCAGAAGGCTACGCAGCAGAGCTGGACGTCCTTGCACATTTACCCAATATGCGATCCATGTATGCTTTCAGTTACTCAGGTAGGAGAGGTTTGTAGGGAGCCGCGATATCTTTAATTAATTTTAGCGATACATGTTGGAAGAAACAGAGGAGCTTTCAGCATATCAGCCTTTCTCCCAGCCTGAAAAAGACGTTTCCTGCTTCTGTTTTGGACCAGAAGAACGACTTGTGCCCCCCTCCCCAGACCTCATCTGCGTTTTTTTTTTTCCAAGCTACAATAATTTAATTTAAAAAATGCTTTTCCTATATCTTTAGACCACCATAGTAACCACAGCATTGCTACCAACTCTGTAAGAGCTGTAAAATCCAGAATAACTGCAGAGGGCAGTATTAATTCATCATTTAAACTACACAGTGCCAGGGAATATCAATGTCCCTTGACAATCCAAAATTATATTTCATATGTAAATAACACAGGGCTTTGATAAACAAGTTCAGCATACATTGCCAAGAGCAAATATGGGAGAATTTTGTGATACATGATTTGTTGAAAAAGTACATATCTATATTGCATTAATTCTTTCAGATTCTAAATAGATGGAATAGGATGTGTGTTCTGTAAGTACCTATTTCGTTTACGCTTTATTATGTTATGTTACAATACAGTGGCATTCATCAACAGCTGATAGTTTTTTACAATATGAACAAAACCACAAAAGAAAGATTGGCAGGAAAACAAGTTTGACACTGTTCTTGTTTCTCCCTGGTCCATTTCAAGTTAATAAGTCTTACTACAGCTAGGAACTAATTCTCTTTAACATGGTGTTTATTTACATGGATGTCCAATTTTTAGTAGCAGTGAAGTTATTGTTCTCTTTATAATTCCTGGGGCTATAAGACAATTTTTCAGGGAATAAAGCAAATGTGAATCTTCGGTCATGGATAGGTAGTCTTGTAAGTGCACTCTCCAAGAGAAAGAGTTCCAGCTATGTTTCCTCCTTGTATACAAAATAAGATCCAGATTTTTTTCTCATTTTCTAATGTTCATCCCCAAGCTCACTAATAATATTTCCCCATTTGAAAGTATTTTGTTTTATGGGTCTCAAAATTTTGTGGGAGCTCCACAGCAAACTTTCAGTGCAGAAAAGGAGCAATAACGCACACCCCATTCAGATAGGCGCCTGCTGTATTTCTCGGTCTTGCTCAGTAGATCATTACTTTTCCAGAGTCTGCTACTCCTTCCAGACTCCTGCCACGGTTTGGAGAGCTCATCCAACAAACCTACCCTTCTGGTCTTCTGATACCATTTATTCAGTTTAATCTGACCGTGACTTCTCCCTTTCATCACTGCCTGACCCTGTGGGTGGACTAGGTATTCTCTGGTTAATATTATTAGAATATGTGGTTGCACATTTTTCAGTGCCATACCTATGTGAATTTGATCTTCCATTTCAGTAAAATTAAATGTTTCTGCTTTTGTATGTACAGGGGGTGGTGTGTGTCTACACATTGTGGTCCATCTGAAGAAGCTCTGAAGCTCACTCCTCCGGCTGCTCATCTCTGTGGATTCAGAAGACTACAAGAGTCTGATGGGAAACCACCTTTTCTTCTGAGGACACTTCACAACAGCTACTTGCAGCTGCCATATCTGCTCCATTTTTAAGTTTTTCATCAAGAAATTTTAATTTTAGTTTACGTTGTCCATTTGAAAAACCAGGAAGCAGACACTGGATCTTGCCACTAAGCTACTGTTTGAAAAACATAAACTGCACCAAGAAAGATGGGTCTTCCCTTCATCAGGAAGGTCCCCAGTCTTCCCTGTTTCACTCACAGCACAAAGTGGGATGTCTTTAGCCTGTGACAATATTTGCCTAAAATTTATGGCCCTCCCCCATCTGTTTTTTCTAGTTCATGTGGGGTGTGCGTGTGTATATATATATATATATATGCATATATATTCCTCCTAGTATTTATTTTAATAGAAAAGTTCACTGTTTAAAATAGACGAGGGTTAATATGGAGGTTTACTTAGAATTTATATTCTAGAAAGACTCCACAGATGCAAGTGGATGCTAACTGCCTGCTGTTATAAAAATTCATCTTCCATCCTGAATAATATGTTTAATCATGCCATAACAACAACAGCCAGCAGCATGTTGACGAGCACTGCTTCAGCCTGCACGCTGTGTAGAGACTGATTACATTGGTGCATGAACGTATCCCTGGGAAAGAAGCTCTGGCTTTTCTACTTTCTAAAGTTGTCACATATCAGTTATTAAAGTGCAGACAACACGGAGGTTAAAATAATACAGATCGCAGTACTATGATATTTGTTGTCATTTTCAAAGCCTTTTGTCACAATGGATATGGAAATAGATTTTAGGATTTGAGAGGATTAGCTTGGCAGTGTGTTATAAGAGGTATAACAGTATTTGGAATCTTGGATGTAAGAATGAGGTAAGTCTATCAATATATTGTGTATATAGATGATATATATATATATAAAGAAAGGTTATATGATTTGTGTTAATAGCATAACAACAGCATTACACTGATGGATAGTCATGTTAGGTTTGAAATACATGCAAACAAGGTAATGAATGTGTTTCAACACTGAGGGTCCTTACAGACATTTAAGGTGCCTTCAAAGTTAATATTCGATGATGCTGTGATCCTGATGACATTATAAGGAAGATTTAAGTGCAATTTTTTTCAATAGAAGAAGGTATGGTCTGTGTTTCGTTAGGTAAAAACCAATTCTTTGTACATAGATAAGTGAATTGGATGGTTTATGTGTTAAAAACTGCAACTTTGAGCAGTTTATTCTGATGAAGGAATGGCTTTTTTTGCTAAGAGCGGGTAGCTGTTGTCCATTTGGTCCATTTTCCACAAAGCCAGATAGACTCTAAGCATATTATATATGCACCAATAGCTGCCATGTTGTAAGAAGGAATGTATCTTGCTATTTTTTCTGTACAGTAATTCCTGAAATGATTTTGCCCAGTTTCATGTGACTGCTTTGAAAGATGAACCTAATTAAGGACTGCTGATTAAACAGCTGGTGTAACTCGTGGCCAGAAGAAGCATTCTTCTGCAGCTTCCCCGGCAATCAGCTCATACTTTAGAAATTTCCCAGCACCTTCTTTGTGAGCTCCTTCTCTGGCGCTCACCTGCCCTGACCAGGCTGAGAGCACTGGGGCTGTGGGAGCACCAGTGTGATACCTCTTCGGGCAAGACCTTTTTGGGGTGTACACATATACCCCCAAAAGATCTCTTTGGCACCTTCTTCTCTGAGATGTATGGTCACTGCCACTACAGTATTCCAGCTACAGGTGAAGGTGTAAAAGGCTCTGATGCATGGGTTAGGGTTTACATCAAAAAGGAGGCAGCAATTTGAAGCAATTTTGTCATTAAATTAATCTGTAGCAATGGCGCTGATGGAGCGTGTCTCACGCTGATGAGAAGCAGTAGTGAAGCAGGAGCAGCGTGAGGGGCTCTTCTCTGCGAGGATGGTTAGGGAGCCGTCGTCAGAGGCAGAGCCTCAGCACTGTGGCTGGGTGGGAGTCTGACTTCTCCATCGCTAGAAGAGGAAAACAGATACTGTGTTCATATCAAACAACAACTATGCGCATTGTTCTGCTCCAAAACCTACTCTGTGAGATAACAGAGCAAAGCCTGTAAATCATTTCCCTCGTGGCATCGCTGGATGCGTCGCTATTACCATTGCAATGGGATATACCTTTTGTCGATGTGAGTACAAGTCACACTGAAGTCAGACATTGAACATTTTGCTGCGATTCTATTCACCACCCACAACTCTGTCATCGGCAAGATAAACTCGGAGGCTTTCAGGAATGCTGGAAGGTCTACATACTCCTTGGAGATGAAATAAAATACTATGCTCTTTGTAGATATGATAACAGCTCATTAAATAAAGCATGTGAATAAGAAACAGGCAAAGCATATGAAAAAAATATTAGCCGTATCTGGGTTGATCAAATAGCTCACACCTCTGAACTGCCTGTAAGTAGCTCATATTTTTACAGCATGATTTCTGAGCCCAGAACACATTTCAGTATCACCTGTGTGAGACAGGCCTTTTAGAGTGCTCTTACTGCACTTCACAGGCCGTTATCATCCCTTAGGTAGAGGAAAAAGCCTAAGCATTGCTAAGTTGTACCCAGTCATGCCTCTGCTTCTTGCTTCATAACAAACCAACAAATAGTTGCAACCTTCTTATTGCAGGCTTAAAGCAGAAATGCTACGCTGGGGAAAAGGGCAGCTGGCTTTAGTTTAGTGGTTAGTGGATGGATTTTCAGTGAAACATAAATGATTAAAATATATGCAATATGTTTACTTCTTTTAACCTCCTTTCTCTCTTTTGGAAGTCTCCCCCCTCCCCTTCCTTCTGTTGCTTTCTTTAAACCAGAGGGAGCACTGCAAAACTGCAGATATCTATCATTCCTAAGCATTTTGCACGCCTCATTTACCCTCTACAAAGTAATGATTTTCAATGTAGTTTAGCCAAATTTTTCTGAGGTACAAATGAACCATCCAAAGATGCCAAACAAAAAGTTTGAACTTAGGCTGTTTCAGTCAGTATTTCAGCTACCAAGCAATTCTTTTCTGGATAGTGCAGTTCCAGTATTTTAAAGTGAGTGTCTATGACACCAGCAAACATCAGGATGGCATTAACATGCAGAAGACGTTGAAAAAATAAATATATATTAGAAAGTCACTTAGTAACAAGTCATCAGCCATCTTCTGAAATGAACCTTCACAATTTGCCATTCCATGTAGACATTGTTCATTTTGAAATGTAAAACAAGCAACTTTAAATCTGTTGTGTAACTTCAGAATTGCTGTGCAGAAGGTAGAGAAATGAATATATATGTATTAAAGAGTGTTAGTACCTAATATTTCAATGGACAAGTATACCACCCCTGTATTACTGCTGTTTAAATGCCATTGGTAAGTAGGGCTAGTTGAATAAATGATTGCAGGTATAAAATTGTTAAGGAAAGATGGAGCAGAAAGATTTCATCATTAGGAAGGTGAGACAAGAATGCTGCCACTTAAGAGTGCCAGGTGTCCCTATGGGCATTGTTTTAAATGTTGGAGCTGTATGAGAAAGGAAAATGGCATACCTGCCTTGACAGAAATGAATGCAAATTGAGCATCATTTGGAGAAGGGAGGAAGCAATCACGATGACAACAAATTCAGATAAACACACCCAGTATGTAAAAACAACCCTAGTGCAAGCCCTTAACGTCTTCAGGTTGTTTTGCTGGTGTGTTGTTAGATCCATCACGTGGCACAGACTGTCACTTCAGTTATGGTGCAGCACGTCAGGATGTGACGTAGCATTGCAGAGCACCATGGACGGGAATGCAAAATCAGAGAGCACACTGACACTGTTACGCTTTATAGAGCTGAACACTGAAGATCCAAGATAAGTCAGAACCTCATCCATGCTTTTCTTTCCCGGTTCCAGGAAATTATCTTTAGAGTTCTGTTACACGCACTGAAGGAGATAATTCATAAATCATAATGTATGTATATATATAATTGATAACAGGGGAGAATTTACAGATATTTTATAGTCCTTGACTATAAAGCATGATAAAGTCATGCACTTTCAAAGCACTATAAAGTCCGTGACTATAAGCATGATAAAGTATATGCAGGATCCTCACTGGTGGTTGATGAGCTTTGTCTCTGTCATTCTCCAGCTATCTGATAAATAGCTAACATTTGCTTGATCAGCTGGTATGGCAACAAATTGTGGCATTTCAGTTTATGCTCATTTTCTGTAGCAGGTGCTGCTATGAAATACCCAATATAACTGGAACTGTCAGGGGTTAGTTACTGTCATCCAGGTGTAAAAATGTCCAGAAACACAAAGGACAAGCCAAAGAATGTTCTTATTTTCATCATTTTCATTGCTAAAACAAGCAGTAGGATTCAATGAACTAGTTGTAGTTATTGAAAGAAAAAACACCAAAATGTAAAATAGGAGGAGAAGTGACCCTATTTAGTGTGCCCACTATACCACAAATTAGGATTCTTGTTCTGGATACTACTGATGATATTAAGACTTTAGGCATAAACAAAGCACCATGTCACAAATTTTTATATTCCCCATGATGTGGATAATTCCCCTTACTAATACATGCTTGATAACAAATATTTTAGTCAAGCTGCAGGTGAATATAGGGACTGAGGACCACCCTTAGTTAGGACTAATGATTGAATTTGACAGTAGAGGTAATCAGGGTAGGAGCAAACACTGTAAGAGCAGAAGCAAGTCCAGTTGGCTATCCAACAGAGACAGGCATGTGTGACATATGGCAATGCCTGAGAGCTTTGAAAACTCC
>NW_008824908.1:1556467-1569617 GCF_000699105.1 Pygoscelis adeliae | reverse complement strand
ATTGACAGCCCCTGGGCAGCCTGAAGTCGATATAATCTGTTAAGGAAAAAGACCATCATTTTACCCCTCAGCATGTAGCACGTTGAGCATTTCTTGGGAAACAGTAATGTGCAGACCGCTAAGCTGATTACTCTGGGACCACATCATCAGTGCGGTAGCGGCCGGTGCAGGAACACGATTTTCAAACAGCCTTGTGCTTTACTAGCTGCGAATGAACGTGCTGGTGCAAGAGGAAAGAAAAAGGAACTACAGCTCTAAAGCACATGTGCAAAAGCACGCGATTGCTTGTCATGGTGACAGCAGCAGGCTAGCAGCCGGTGGCCGTTCATGCAGCCGAGCTCTTCAGATTACCAGTGTCCCTGTTAGGGTTGAGTATTCCCCGGGAAGGATGCCATACGGGGCTAGCAGCGCAACGGTGCTGCTGCTGCCGCTGACACCTTTGCGTCTTTGCATTGGCAGCTGCAGCAGCATCACAGGGAAATATCTTTGGCGGGCTAACCTCACCTTTTGATGCTCAGCGCTCTTTAGCTTTTATTTGCTATCGCATAAGAATTTCATCTGTAGCTGGTTGCCAGGTGCCTCACAATGACTAACTCTGGTAAGAGCACTTCTGATAGCTGGATACAGCTGACACGGGACCGAAATCTCAAAATGCCTTCATGGTTCACTGCTGTTTTGAACGCACTGAGACACTCCAGTGAAACTTGACCTAGTTCTCGTGGCAGCTGCTGCTGCTGATTCTCCCAGATCCTTGCTGCTGAGTGTGGAAAGAAACACAAGGGCTACACAAAGCGGTTGTTTGCCTTTCCTGGACCTCTTTTTGTAGATGATGTCAACAAGATTAAGCAACATCAGCCCCAGTTGCTTGGTGTTTATGGTTTTTGAAGCAAATGAAGGAAAGGGGCGACTATGAATTGTCACAGACATCAAACTTGGATCTTTCTCAGCCAGTAAATGATGAAGGTGAGCCATAAAATTCCAGTTCCAGTATCTCTCCTAAAATGACAGATAATCCAGGTAGGTATCTGAGCAAAGAAACTCACATCTCATATAAATGCCAGAGGTGTTAGGTGTGGTATTTACAAGCAGTTACGCAGTCTTCAGCCATTTCCAGCTCGCTTTCCTGAACTCTGTTCATAATTTCAAACCTTTGAGTCCTCCAGCAGAAACAAGCTGACAAGAATGGAGGCAGAAGCCAGGCTTTCTTTCCCAGTTCCGTGAATGATAGCAACCCAAATGCAGCTGCTGCTGAGATTGGGATTAAAATAATCTCCTCGGTCTATTCTAAACCCCAGGCCTTCCAGAGACTTTATTCCTCCTCAGGTTATTTTACTCAAATTCGAACACAGTAATAACATGCACAGAATGGAGTTGCGGGGGAGTAAACTTAAGACAAACTGACAGAAGGGAGGTCTCCTTTTTTTGGGAGTCAAACAAGAAATATCTAAAGGTCTGATTCTTTTCAACATTCAAAACTTAAAACATAACTAGTGGTGGGAACCAATTCTTCTGAAAATCCCTCCTCTTTCTCAGTGCCTCTGAAATTCTAGTGCTTTCTATGAACTTCTAAAATTAAGTTTGAAAATGCTGATTTAGATGTCTGAAGTGAGGCACCAAGCAATGGGATCAACCTCCTGAAGACCTTCATCTGACACAGAAGAGTGAACTACCACCATCTACTCCTACAAACTAGTTTTAAGCAAAAAAAAGTTGCCCAGCTGGCCCTGCTAGCTCACATGTAGATAGCTGCTCCTCTCTGGTTACCCCTTCTTTTCTGCTAGTGATTTCTACTATTTAGAAAAAGAGTGCAGTATAGAGCGCCATGCAAACTCCTTGCTGCCTGAATAAAACATTTTATACAAATTCTCTTTTCCTTTTCTTCTCCTATGTTCCTGATTTGTGCAAGGTTGTAAGTTCTTGCCTTAGGTTAGGGTGACCATTTGCTTCCAACGTTCACCTCTGTCTACCTGGACTTCCCCACATTATCTTAACTCTGCACTTCCCTCCTTCTATGGTGCAGTCTCCACCTTTCTACAGAAATACCATCCCATATGAAAAAGCACAGAGTGCAGCACTCCTTCTTTTGTCCCTGCCTTTTCTCTCCTCCGTATATCAGCACAACGCTCCTCCTTGCCTGGGCTTTTCTGGACAGTGTCTTTCTCCTCATAGACCCTAAATACCAAGTCTATATATAGTTATTGCAAAGAGGAGCACAAAACTCAATAAAAGTTAACATGAGGTGCTATTACCCCTAGGAAAATAATTTTGTACAAACAAAAAATATGTAAAAGGATAAAGAGCTCTAAAAGGTAACTCAAAATTGAATAACAAACCCACAAAAGGAACAGGGAGGAAAACTGATTTGTAGAGACTTTGGTCTCTGCCTAAGCGAAACAGAAATGAACAGAAAAACAGAATCAGAGCATATCCAAACTCAAAATACATCCAAAACAATAATAATGACCAACAAGGATGAAATAAAAAATTAGTCATAAAATTAATCAACGAGATGCATAAGTCAGAGTGAGTTAATTTTCATGAAGTATTTGTTTTAATAAAAATAAAGCCATTGGGTTGGGGCTTTCCCCATGGTCAGTCTTTCCTGTTCCAGCTTGTCATTTATTTTTGATAAATTTGGAGACACATGTCTGGGAACAGGGATTGTTACCCTGTCACATTGCTGAAGTTCCTTTCGCTATTCCAATTCTACGGTGAATATAAAAAAGGACAATAAGATTCCATATATCTAACTGCTGAATTTGATATTTATGCTACCAGTTTTTAAAATGCACAGAGGAGATAAGAAATTTGCCCTCATTCGTCTGTTATCCCAGGGACCCAGATTTATTCACTTTGAAGACAGTCACAGAGAAAAATAAGGAACAGCTATTTGCTTTGCACAAAATTTTGAATAAATAAATAGATTCAGTGAAGTTGTACACTGGAGGCTTGGGTCTTACACTGCTGTCTACTCCTATTATCCCATAGAAATAAGGATGTGCTGGTTGCCTGCCCCAGCAAAAAAGCCAGTCCCTTTCCCCAGTTTTCACTCCCAACTGGTTTCACTTGTTCTGGTGTACTGAGTGAGGTGCTGGACTGGGATGCTCTTCTGCCCAGACTTGGTGATGAAAGCAACTCTCCCAGGCTGCAGTTCAGAAGAAGGATGTGCTAATGGTCAGTGACCCAGCGGAGACATTGCTCTGCTGGAAATTACTCATGTGCTTTGGAAAACAATGTTGTAATACTCCTTTTCAGGTGAAAATCACCCTCACTGCGAAATTTAAGTTTCTTTCTATGTCCTCTGTGTATCACATTCTGGGTATGAGCATGAGAGGCATGTTTTTCAGCCAATCGAAGCTGGTCTAAAACCATGTTGCTGCTGAAGATCTCACATTTCCCCTGGCCATGACTGTATATTCCCATATGATGGCATAGTCTCATGAGTTTGACCAGTTTGTTAATCTGACTGGACACAAATCCTTTTTTTGTATATAAAGTTTGCTTCCAGTCATTGCATAGCTACGTCGAGTTCTTTAATGGATAGAAGAGTAAGTGAGGGAACACAGGACCGAAGTGTGGGTGGGGACACCAGCATCTCCTTCCCCCCTTTTGGTGGTACCATGCCCTTAGACTGGCTGGAAGGGATAGTGGAACTAGACTGCTACCTCCAGTTCTGGTTTGTTTAGTAAAAGGGTTACTATCTGATGGTTTTCAACTGCAGCTAGCATTTAAACTATGTAAAATGAGACTCAAAGTCTGGTGTTCAGTTCAAACACTTCACTTTTACAGATTTGCTCTTCCTCCCAGCTGTTTGTTGTGTCAAATTTCATTCCTTTTCTTCTTGCCATGCAAAACAACCTTTTCATCTCTTCCACCTCTCAAATTCCTTCCACCCTGGATTTCATCAGTGAAATCACCTTAGGTTTACCCTAAAATAATTTAGGAGTATTTAAAAGATTGTGAATTGAAATTCAGGTCTCATGTGGTTTTGGTTTTGCAGTGCAAATTATCCCAGAAAACGTGGCAGAAGACTGCAGAAACTGGAAACCGAAGGCAGTTGTTAGAAGAATCTGTGCTCAGGAATATCACAATAATATATGGAGGAAATGTACAACCAAGCTGAAAATAAAGAACAAATCGGTCCCATGGGTCAATCATTCAGCTGCAGTGCCTGTGCCACACGTCAGGACAAATGTCTTTCATAAGAACATAATTTGACAGATCTTTGGAGGGCAAACTCTGTTACTGCTGCTGTAATGCCAGTAAATTCTCCCCCAGACTGTTCCTGACAAGTGTGTTGTTCATTCCCACCCACTCCAGCTGAGAAACAGCCATCCGGAGGTGGTCACTATGTACTTTCTGTGAACTAGAGGACCAACAGCTAAAAGCTCTGCCTATATCTGTCCTCAGACCCATTGAACACCTCTGGATGCTGTCTTCCAAGAGATCAAAAAGGATTGGGAAAGGGACTCCTCTGGATGCTCTCTTAAAGGGGATCAAAAAGAACTGGGAAAAGGTTGTCCCTGATAAAGTCTGTTGTGGACAAGGCAGGTGGTTGCTTCTGGATGAACACTTACAAGACGTAAACAGTGCTACTGGGGAAAGGATTCGAGGGCAAGCAGAGAAGGTTTAAGTGCAGACAGCTGTTTAGGATGAGTCGTATGAGCCGTGAGTGTTGCAGCAGGACTCCTGGCTGACTCCACCAGAATTTCTGCTGATTACTGGGGGAACGTATGGTTGATGTTAAGGGCTAGCTGGCCCCATCCACATAATTTTGCCTACCTCTGCCAATAGATGTGAACAAAATCGGCAGCTGGTATTATTCTCTTATATTGCCCCAGCTCTCCTTAATGAGGCAGCCTGAGTGCAGCCCTTTCTTCCTGCTTCCCCACCAGCTAATCCCCGGGCTGGGGTAACAGCCCTTGCCTTTCTCTTGGCCATAAGCTGTAGTTCTCTATAATTTTGTTTTAAGATGTTTAGAGACTAGGACTATTTAATTTGCTCTCTAACCTTTTTATTTTGATTCCTTCTATGGGTTTTTTCTTCATGTGTCAAACTCCTAAGAGAACGGCATTCAAAATGTGAAATGTGAAAGCATTATGAGAGCTGCAATGGTACAATGTGTTATTCTCCTGCACATAACCTGAATAAGTTGTTAGCAGTAAAGTCCAGGAGTGAGTTTCAAATTTGCCATTCTCCCTTTTTGCAGAAACCACCTTTTTTGAGCCAAGGCCAGTTATTGGTTCGATGGCCTCAAAGGATGCTTTTGTAGCTAACAACTCGAGAGAAACTCTGGTTGTCTTTGGCTGCAGTTCAAGTGACCAGTTATCACTCGATTAGATGCAGGCAGCTTTGAGGCCAAGTCTGAACGTCCACTTGAGTCATACAAACACATCGTAAGTATGCAGTTATCACAGAGCTATGATATATTTCAGTTACATATTATACACGTTGATTTCTCCAGTATGGTCTGTTATTGCCAGAAATGGGAACTAGTGGAACAGTAGATAGGTGACTACTGATCGGTGGGAAAAACAGCAGTATGTTTATTTTATGTCAATTTTGTTACATGTATCCCTGCTGAAATTTTTTATTTGCAGAGTTTAAGACATTCAGAAATTACGCTGGGGGAAAAAAAAAAAGACATCTCTGACATAGCAACATCGATAAGCATTGGTATCGTTAGCTTATAGGAAGAGTACGTAATTGTACATTTACCTGTGAAGAATTACAGTATCATTTCGATAGCTATTTGTGGAACATTTGGAAATTGGCCATTCTTGCAATTACATGCCAGACCAAGAAATAAAGATGGTAAATAGCATCAAGGAAGATTACCCCTGAAGTTATGTCCGAAGGTTCCAGATACAGAGTCAGGAGAATCCTGCCTTCTCTGTAGCCATTTTAACAGTTCTGGGGACATCTAGCTATAGTTTGTGCAAGCGCACACACAGGTAAAAGAAGCAAGCAATGCAAGATCTGGTTCAGTATTTCCTCTTTCAGGGCTAATGCATAGCTAGTTCTTGAATTAAAACAGCTTTCTATTAGTTGTATCTTTGTTTGCTTAAGCATAATTATAGGAGAAGGAGACATGGATGTAATGAGTTACATTAGGAGCTAAGTTAGTATGGAATAAACAAATCCTAGGTTACCATTGGCAACTTTTACTGTTCCAGTGACAAAAAGAATTGATTCATACTTTGAGTAATTTGTCTACAATAATGCTGACTAATGCTTTCTATAAAAATTAATGAGATTTCTCCCTCATTTTTTACATTAATAATAAAGTATTTTATACATGCTTGGGCTTGGAAATACTGTTTAATTACTTCTATTATAGTGACATATTAGTCAGCACAAAGTACTGTTATTTGAAATCGAGTTCTAAAGCTTTACTTCCCTTTTTGGCACTGCGAAAGAGCAAGCTGGCTGTACTAGGCATTTGTAATCCCAGTGGGGCATGTTTACTGCTTGTATAACCGTCATGTTCTTGCTTTCAGTTCTTTGCTTTAATTTTTAATATCAGAAATTATAGACTTTATCTGGTACAGATTTGCAGTCACAGACTTCTGCAAATATTCCTCTGAGAATAAGTATTTCTCCATTGTCTTATTACTTTCTTTCAAATTAGCTCATTAAGCATCAAAGGATTATTCACACCAGATAAAAAAGCATTGTAAAGCATGACTGAACACTTACCGTCTTACATCTCAAACATAAAATGTAAGCAAGAAATTTTGTGCTTAGTTCAAGTAAGCCAGAAAATAAACACACCTGCCAAGGTGGCAAGCTGGATCTGCTCCCTGCCCATCAGGCACCTTTTAGGGAGGGATGGGACCGCACACCTGGGAGAAGCGGAGAAACAGAGACGAGAGGAGAAGGAGAAGGAAAAGAAGGAGAAGGAGAAGGAGAAGGAGAAGGAGAAGGAGAAGGAGAAGGAGAAGGAGAAGGAGAAGGAGAAGGAGAAGGAGAAGGAGAAGGAGAAGGAGGAGAAGGCGGAGAGGGCAGAACCACGTCTTTCAAAAGGAGCAAGCTGGAAGCTTGGACCAGCCCATCTCATGGTTGAGTTGTGGTTGCACAGTGCAGGATTTTAGCCTATGAGTCTTCTGGCTCATATTTCCTACCTTTAAAAGGACTGTCCTACACCCTTTAGGATCAGTTCTGAGTAAAGAAAGATCTTCATTTGGCCATGTATTTGGCACAACTGAAATATAAAATAAAGGCAAAATAAACAAAAATAAACAATATACTAAAGGTCCGCTACCGTGAGAGTCTTGCCCTAGAAATACATAATGATTCCTAAGCTCAGGCTTCCACCAGCACATCTGTAATTCAGTAAAAGTGTGACGATACAAATATAACTGCTGTGATTTCTGTTTATGCTTTAGTTACCAAAATGCATTTGTAGTTGTTGTTACCTATTGCTTTACCTATTAAACTGTCTTTATCTCAACCCACGAGTTTTCTCACTTTTACCCTTCCAATTCTCTCCCCCATCCCACTGCGGGGGGAGTGAGCGAGCGGCTGCGTGGTGCTCAGTTGCCAACTGAGGTTAAACCATGACACCTATCCAGGATGTTTTAAGAGTCTATAAGCCTGATCTTTCTAATATCGTTTTAAAATCTAGATGACAGAATATCCGTTTTGTTGTTTTGTTGTGAATAAAAAAAGGAAGCAGAGAAAACTTAGGTTCTGTGATACTGAAAATCGTTCCGAGGTAAGTCATTGCTCTGCTATGAAACTTTTTACTTTCTGAACATACTAAATATTGATTTTAACAATTCTCCCTTATCTCCCCAGTCACTCCTGAGTTATTAAGGCAAGTCCAAAGGACAAGTGGCAAGAAGAAAAAAAGGAAATTATCATCTTCTATCAGTAGCTGTGATAGATTCAACTTTATTAATACAAGATATTTATCTTTGAAGATGATACATGCCATTTATCTTCAGTCTTTCTCATTCAGAAAGGGTAAATGTTTTGCCATTTTATAAGCAGTCAGAAAAAATTTCCATACCTTTTTGTGAAACCACGTAACATTAGATACATTTTCAACACAGAGAAGTATTTCCCAGTTAGATCATAGCAATCTGACTTATTTATCACTTAGAAATGTTGACATCCTGATACATTAAAGTTTTACTTCACTAATTGGTATAATTAAAATATCACAGTGAGGGGGCTTAATTTGAAATGTCTCTGTGAGCTAAATTGGTTGTGTATTCTCAGGCTGAAAGTCATACAGATGGATTTATTCTGTACTGATCTAGTCTGAAATTAATTCTATATTGAAAGTACCTTGCAAGTGATTTTTCTGAGAGAGTAGGGTAATGTTCCTGCTTTGAAGTGGGTAACGTTTCTACTTTAAAGTAGAAGGATATGATAAGGATGCAGATCATTTATAACAGCTAAAATATTAACACACAAAAGCCATTATACTATTACTAAGTAGAGATGTCATGGAAGTAATGGACAAAATATCTTTAAAACTGCGAAAGCACATAGCAACTGTCCTTTTATCATGTTTCCTTTGCCAGCAAAGCCAGCTTGTGAAGTTTCTGCTCCTCAGTCCTCTCAGCCCTACCTTTCCTGACTCCTGCAGAAGCCCTTTCCCTGTCAGATATGCTGGTACAACCTTTTGTGGAACACTGTCATTGCGATGATCTCCATTAAAGTAATCGATCCTCAAAAGGAAAAGTGTTCTTTTCACCTGGTCTTTTCACCAGTCTTCAGTACAAAAACCACTAGAATTGGTGCAAATGAGGGACAGCAAAAGAGTATAGGAACAGGTACAACAGGATAATAGGGAACTTCTAAAAATGACTTTTCTGTAAAAGAAAGCATGCCACGTAGCTCTAAGTAATAGGTCCTATTACCTTATCAGTGAGGGACAGAACCACCTTTCACGCAGTCTCTTTTCTCAGGGAATAGCTCCAATGAAGCCAACATCATTGAAATGGTGTGAAAATGGAACAATTTAAAAAGTCAAGTGAGATTAGCTTTGAAATGGGATCATAATCAAGCTCCTTTAGCTTAATTATCTCGGGCCATATGCTCAGCCGTAGCCCTGTACAAGGGAAAAAACAGGCCCCCTGAGGAATGCTGCGTAAGCAGGTTGTGACCCTGCGTGCCTGTGATACAACGTGGCAGGTCTCTGCCCTCCGCCAACGCCAGCTAGCAGAGCTACGGAGCTGCAAACGGGGGGACAGACAGAGATTCCTAGGCACTGAAGACACCTCTTGACACCTTGCTAGCATCCTCTAACAGACTGTGTCAGAGGCCACTGTGCCGTGTTTGCACGCACGCTCCAGGCTGAGCCCATGCTCTCGACTTTGCTTTCAAGTGAGAGCTGGGTTAGTTCTGTATGCATTTATTGCATGCATTTATTCCCATGAGTAAATAAAATAGAATTATGAGGTTATATGTTTTATATTGTGGATATGGTTTTGAGGAACCTTCTGGGAAGAGACAGTTTCACAGGAGCTGCTGTGGTTTTTGGTCACCATGGTCCTGCCCTCCCCAGGACCCCTTTTCTCTGCCATGTTTTCACCCTGCCCTCTTCGTGTTGGCTCCAGCCCTTATCAGCCTGCAGTGAGCCATATCAGATCATTAACCAAGCAGAAAACAATTCATTATTCTTTGTAGCTAGATTTGCAGTGCTTAGAGATGGAAAAAAATTGAAATGAGCTTCAGAGCTTCCAGCACAATATCCACAGTTTCATCTCAACCATACCAGAAATCTAATTTTAAACCATCCTTTATAGATCTGCAGAGAGCAACCCACTGCTCTATCTGATTTTAGCTGTTGATAGACTGTATTCCACAGCACTTGCAGAAACAGAGAGCTGTTGTGAACACATGTTCCCTTCGTAGCCAAAACCCTTCTAATTCAACGCTTAATTTTCCATTTTAACTGCAAACTTCATCACTGGTACTTGACTTTCTTTCAGAACACAGATAAAATCATTAAGTGTCAGAAGCCGAAGAACTGATCTCTGCAGGGTCTCACAAGAAACACAATCACTCAGTAATAATTCCTTACTTATAATTACTATTGGGACTTGCCATTTAATCTGTCCTAAATTCATTAGTGCCATGTTGATACTGTACCACCCTGGATAATTGATCAAGATGACATGCAACACTAGGTCAAATGCCTTACAGGAAGAAGCCTGCTACATCAAAAATATTATCTTTATCAATCAAACTTGCAATCTCATCAAGAAGTGACTCCACTAGCAGCAGAGAAAAAAATGTCCTTAAAACTGTGAAAGCACACAGAAGCTGTTCTTTTATCATGTTTCCTTTGCCAGCAAAGTCAGCTTGTGAAGTTTCTGCTCCTCAGTCCTCTCAGCCCCATCTTTCCTGACTCCTGCAGCAGCCATTCTATCACTTTGTCTAGGATCAATGCCACGGCTGATGGACTAATCACCTTTTACATTCTCTTATTCAATTCTGTTGACTGGCGGTGCAATGCTAGTCTTCTGCCAGCTCAGGGAGCTTCTTGGCCAGCTGCTGGATTAAGCCCTCTGGAGCTGCTGGTTTAGAAACCTCTATCTTTATTGATAACCCTGTTCTGAGTGACAGTTTAGTTAGCACATATTTATTCATCATTTTGCTTCAACAGGAATACATCATCTGTTTGTTTGCTTTTTCCCAAATGCAGAACAAAAACTCCACTGAAAAATCTGAACCTCTCTGAATTATTCTCAAGATCTCCACAATACCTACCTAACGACTGGCCAATACTACTATTCCATTGGTTTTTTTCTTAATCATTGAAAGTTTCTTTGTACCGTCCTTAATGCTTCTGATTTGTAATTTTTTTTTTTGCTTCACTTACCAATTTTCTATCATTCTCTGCATATAACTCACAGCTTTTGGTATCAGTGTACAAATTTTTCCATTTGAATAGTGTTGGTGGTCTTGTGGATAAGATTATGGTAGCTGCTATTTAACATTAGCCTTACTTGAAGCTGAAAGTAGGCCAGCTGAAGCATTTTTAATTAGCATGGTGGGGCAAGAATTGAACATTAGATTGTGGTTTTAGAGCATCTCATTTTTCTTGAAGTATTGTTTGCTTTTTTAGCATGGGCTCTTATGAAAAGAAGGTTTATGTGATCATGACAAGCATTTATTTGTGTGCGTGTGCATCTAGCTTTTCTTCCTCCATATCCCCACTAATATTTGAGACTATAGTTCAGTTTCTCTTCAGTTTGCCAGGGGTAAGATACCCCCAAATTGCCAATAAATTCATGAAAAATCAAGAGGCAAGAAAAGCTAACTGCAGGGGTGACTGCCATCATAATCTCCTGCCCCGAAGATCTATATGGTATTACACTTGCCACAGCTGTGAGCAGCGCTGCAGCCAGCGTTTGTGCATTGTCAGGCAGAGATCTGTGGGAAACTAGGCTTCCTTATTTCCTGTAGTCATGCATGAAAACTTTAGTTTGTTCAAAAATTACTTCTCTTACTTGACTTGATTGTAATTGCTTTCAACATTGTGAATTGGCCATGAAAAGCACTGAGAATTTGTACGACCCCCTGCCATGTTTACTAGGAAGTAGATTATTTAAACCCTAGCAGCTCGGTTATTAAGCTAAACCAACATATGCCTGTAATAAACACTTCTGTAAAATAAGCCAGATGAATCACCCTCAAGAAGTGCCTTTCTCTCTGCTGAATACTAAGGAAGCTTAGACAGCTAGCTTAGATCAGACACCTAGTTTTTAGACAGCTAAAATTAATGAGATGAATCTGGGCAAAAGGCCTGGACTGGGTCACTGCAATGTCCATTGTATGTGTCTGCTTATTTTAGCTTAATGACAAAACCATCAGAGTCCTAAGACAGACTGATGTGTTATCTGCCGTCCTTTCCCCCCTCCGCTAACGTTAGGTTCACTGGCTTAATAATTGTTAAACCTAGGCTTGAATCTGACAGCATGCTTGAGGAAATCCATAAGTCCTGGAATCCCTTCCAGGATTTATGAAGTCTGACGGATCAGTCCCATACCCTTAACACCTAGCGGTATGCAGAGAAGCTCCGTACAAAAATAGAGAAAAAGACCCTAGCGTGCACAGTAGCGCTCTACCATAAACTATAATATACAATACACCTTTCTTTGACTATGGGATCCAGGCAGGAGTTAAGACTGGAAACAAACACTATAGACACCAGAGAACAAAAACCAATGGAAACTGGTATGGTTCCTGCCTCTCTACAGTACCTTCCATAATGAAAAAAAAAATTCCATGTTATATGTCAAGGGCATAACTTGGTCCAATCTGTTCTTGACCAGAAAAATAAAAATGGGTCAGAGCATACAGGCTGTGAAATTTTACCTATCCTTGACTATAGACAAGCACTATATATGCAGTATATAGTATAGTAGCAGCACCCTTGTGTGTGTATATATATATGTATGTATACAGTCATTCAGAATTGGGCATTGTCATGGGTTAACCCCAGCCAGCAACTAAGCAACACACAGCCACTCGCTCACTCCCCCCTGCTGGGATGGGGGAGAGAATCGGAAGGATAAAACTGGGAAAACTTCTGGGTTGAGATGAAGACAGTTTAATTATTGAAATAAAGTAAAATAGTAATAGTAATAGTAATAATAATAATAATAATAATAATAATAATATACAAAGCAAGTGAGACATGATGCAATTGCTCACCACTCGCTGACCGATGCTCAGCCAGTCCCTGAGCAGCGGTCGCTGCCCCCTGGCCAATTCCCCCCAGTTTATGTACTGAGCATGACGTCACATGGTATGGAATGTCCCTTTGACCAGTTTGGGTCAGCTGTCCTGGCTGTGCCCCCTCCCAGCTTCTTGTGCACTTCCTCGCTGGCAGAGTTTGGGGAGCTGAAAAGTCCTTGACTTAGTATAAACATTGCTTAGCAACAACTAAAACATCAGTGTGATAACAGTGTGTTATCTCATTATTCTCATCCTAAATCACAGCACTGTACCAGCTACTAGGAAGAAAATTAACTCTATCCCAGCTGAAAACAGGACAGGCATGTAGCAATAATGAGTCACCTGGATTATGTCAAAAAACCCCGTATTTCTTTCTATAAACCCAGGAGGCCAAATATTGCAGTTCCCAATTACAAAAAAATGGGCAGGCTGTGTTTTTTTTGCCTTC
>NW_008824908.1:1545680-1556410 GCF_000699105.1 Pygoscelis adeliae | reverse complement strand
GAAAAATATAATGGCTTAGAGCACTAAGAAGATTTATGGATACTTTTTAGTTGATTAGCTTTTACGGTACCAAGAATTCATTGGATGCTTAACTATGTATTACTTTTACTGTTCTACGTCTTGCTGTGATTTGTTCATCTATACTACTCAGATATTATTATTGTTTGAAATAGCACATTGATCAGCAAACAGTGTATTTCCTAATTACTTGCTTATGCAAGTAATTACTTCTGGAAAGTTTTAACTCTTATAAATTTAATTCATAAGTAAAATGTCTGATTAATATTTTTCCTTTGTGGGTTGATTATTTTTACAGGAAAGAGGAAAACAAAGCTTCAGAAAAAAAAATTTGAAGCAACTTAATTCCTACTCAATGTATGGCTTGATAAGAATCTGTCAACATCAGCAAGATAGGATTCAGTGAAAGGCTTCCTAAAGTGGAAAAATGAGCTAATGACCTTCTCCAAAATTTGAAAAATATTACTGTACTTAATGATTGTTCACCAAGTTCTACCACACAGAACTTGCAGAATTGCCCTACTGATTAGTTACACCTAGTCCAGTATCCCAGAAAAAAAAATTATCTAAAAATGTAACAAAAAATAGAAATTAGAAGAAATATATAGCCTTCAAAACACAGCCAACAGTCAATAGTTCAAACCAATCTTTTTCAAGCCTCCCTAATTAGTGATTGGCTTATTCCATGAGGTCTGAAAGTTTATATTCCTTGTCCATCTAATGTGGTACTGACTAATGGAATTGGATACACTTGTTAGCCATAGCAGAAACCAATATTTCATTTACACTGAAGGCACTTGACATTACCCCAACAGTACCTTAATGTGTGTGACAATATAATTTACATCTGTTTTTCAATCCCTTTTACACTGCTGTAGTGGTGTAATATGATCTAATATATATGAAAATTTGATGCTACCTAGCCTCAGCTATTTTGCTGGAAAGAGTACTGTAGGTAAGTAGTGTTATTTTAAATTTTCATATGTTTTTATTAGTTTTAAATGTCTTCATGAAAATAAAGAGGGATGCCTAATTTATTCCAAATTTATTAAATTCTACATAGACCACCCATTAATTATATTGAAAGGATGAGGCTCCTGCCCCTTCCCTCCTACCTGGCTCAATGACATTCATTTAGTTTTGCTGGGTTAGTTCTCCGCTGGGTTGGCAAGTTGAGCGGGCTCCCTCAGCAGTCAGACAAGCACCAGCATCAGTGTAGGCAGGTTATTTCAGGTTGCTTTTCTTTCAACTCTTCTCAATTTTACTACACCAACTGAGGGGACTAGAACTGCACCCTCACGATGTGGGCAAACCGTGGATCCAAACAGTGGCATCATGCCCCTTGTTTTGTTATCTATTCTCTACCTGAGAATTACTAACATTTTATTTGCCCCTTTGAACCCTGTCAAACACTGAGCTGACCTTTTCTTGCAAATCCTTACTCCAAAAAATTAATAGTCAACTCAGAGCATGTTGTTTAGCAGAGTTGGGATGGTGGTTTTTTTCTTTCTCATATACTTCACATTTATCTACAATGAATTTTGAGCCATTTTATTGCCCTGTGATTTAGCCTTCTAAAGTCCATCTCAAATTCTTTATTGCCCTTATGATCCTGGATAACTGTGCATCATAATAAAACTTTTTAACTTCACTGCTCATCCCATTGCCCGGTTCTTTCACAGAGCTGTTAACCAGCAGATATCTCTGTGAAATGTCTGTGACATTTCACTGATAAACTCTTGAGAGTGCTGTCCCTTCCATCTCACTCTCTGTTTCTTAACTTTTAGCCAACTATTTACCTGTGCAAGAGCTCTCCCTTTTGTGCTATGGATACTCAGTCTCCTTAAAGCTGTTGTGGCCAGTCTTTGCCCAGAACTTTTTTACAAACCTGCCTCAACCGAACTCACTCTTAACCCACATGCTTCTTTACTCTGATTTTCAAATATAGCCAATAGACTTACAGGACTGCTTACAAAAAAAAACCCTCAAAACAAAACACCACACACACACACACAAATCAACAAAAAACCCCATGTTGACTATTCCAGTGGATCGTGTTTATCAGGTATCTATTAATCTTACTTTTCACTATAGTTTCTTCTAATTTTCCCAGTGCAGATATTAGGCTTGTGGGACTGTAATTCCTTAGATGAGCACTGGAAGCTGTTTTGGCAATGTACAAGGGTACACAGAGCACCCTTCAGGCTGCAGGTACTAAGGCAGCTCTAAGCAAGAGATAAGCCACCTACAGTAGCAATTCAGGTTCTTCATCCTTGAGTTGTCTTCAGACTCCCAGGTAAGATCAGTTTGCCCCAGGCAGTTTGTTACCACTGATTTTCTTAAATTGCTCCAAAACCTCTTAAGTCAGTTTAAGTTGAGACAAATCCTCTAAAGAGTGCCCTGCAAAGAAGGGCTCTGATGTGGGAATGTGTTTATCTTCTCTACAATGACCTAATGCCATTTCCATCTCAGATCTTTGTTCTCTCAAAACTGAGCCGTGATGATATTTAGAAATTTGCCTTTCCTATGTCTCTAATAATTTTATGATATCTTTCTGGAAACAGGCAATAAGAATTAAGAACTTTATCTATATGTCACTCTAACATTTTTGGTACTTCTTTTATTCTTTTCTTAAAGAAATAGTTCTGTTTACTTCATTCTTTTGTTTTTTTTTTATTGAGCTGTTTTTGTGATTTAACCCCAGCCAGCAACTAAGCACCACGCAGCCGCTCGCTCACTCCTCTCTGGTGGGATGGGGGAGAGAATCAGAAGGATAAGAGTGAGAAAACTCGTGGGTTGAGATAAAGACAGTTTAATAGGTAAAGCAAAAGCCGCGCACGCAAGCAAAGCAAAACAAGGAATTCCTTCACTCCTTCCCATGGGCAGGCAGGTGTTCAGCCATCTCCAAGAAAGCAGGGCTCCATCACGCATAACGGTTACTTGGGAAGACAAACGCCATCACTCCAAACGTCCCCCCCTTCCTTCTTCTTCTCCCAGCTTTATATGCTGAGCGTGACGTCATATGGTGTGGAATGTCCCTTTGGTCAGTTGGGGTCAGCTGTCCCAGCTGTGTCCCCTCCCAACTTCTTGTGCCCCCCCAGCCTACTCGCTGGTGGGGTGGGGTGAGAAGCAGAAAAGGCCTTGACTCTGTGTAAGCACTGCTCAGTTTTAATGAAAACATCCCTGTGTTATCAACAGTGTTTTCAGCACAAATCCAAACCACAGCCCCATACTAGCTACTATGAAGAAAATTAACTCTGCCTCAGTCAAAACCAGCACAGCTGTCAAAAGTAAATGCCATATTTGGTTTTGCTAATGGATATAGCCTGTTGAAAACTCATAAATGTCTGAGTGGTTATCGTATTTCTTTCCAATGGGATTCTGATCTTTCATGTGGCAAAATAAATTTAATTCTCTATTGTGCTTTCAAACATTTTTTTCTTGCTTGCTTGCTTCCTTGTTTTCTGTCTGTCTGTCTCTTTCTTTTTTTTCAAGTTATCTGGAAATTTAGCAATTCACTTAAGATGTCAGATGGACATTGTTTAAGCCCCGTTGCTGTGATTTAAAACTGAAGGCACCTTGTTATAGAGTGATGGAAAACTGTTCAACAAAAAACTGAGGAAAATAAATAGTTCCTTTTTTGTATAATTCTTTCTTATTTAATGGCATATAGTATGTATATATTAACTCTGAGGTTCTAATCTTCTAAATAGGTTTTAAATTCATTATACTGTATTTTAGCATCCATCAATGAATATAATGGTTATTTAAGTCAACAGGAGTTTTGCCTGCTTCAGTAAGGTAGGAGAAAAATCTCAGTTCTCTCCTTTGATCATATGACCAACCACAAAATCTCTGAAGTGAAGCCCAGGCAGGCAACACCAGGACCAGAAGTGGTTGTACTGCATCACCTTTCTCTAGTGAAATATTGCAGGGAAATTTTACATGAGGGAATCAAAGGGCTGTTGATTCATGTAAGATTTCTCACATACTGCACAGTTACACTGATGAACGTGGGAGTGCTTCTGACTTTACAGACTCAGGCGGAACTCCCTGTTATATTCTCGTCAGTGTATTTAGGGAAAAAAAAAAGACCTGGGATGTATGCCCCAGTCCAATCAAGATCTTGGAGAAAGATTCAGCCACCCAGCAGCCCTCTTGCTATTTGCTTTCCGTGGTATGGAAACCTGAGCATTCAGGCTGTGCGTGAAGCACAGATCATTCCAGCACATAACCAGTATAGAATAAAGGGAAGAAAAAGCTGGATTTCAGCAGGTAAGTACAAGTTGCATAGTTACCATTTAATATTCTGCCTGTTTCTGAACAAATAGTATTTGCCTTGATTGACATGGAGATCCCCTTTCCAAGCAAAAATCTTTTAAATTTCAGCGTTTCTGAGATTTAAGCTTGATCAATGTTTTGTATGCTCTGAAGTTCTTTGATTTTTCCAGCTCTATTTCTCGGTCTAATGCAAGATATTATTTCTCCTCACAGCTCTGTCTTGATTTCAGAACATTTATGGTATTCCGATGAAAGCACGTAAATGTTTCTCTTAGAGCTACATGGTCAGAATAAAAGACACCATTGTCACTGGTGAATATAAAAACATTTTTTCTGAAAAGTCAGTGAAATCCACCTCCCTGAAATGAATGACAATTTCATTTGACTGTTACTGTGATTTTTCAATATTTACTGCCTATTTTTCATATTTATAGCATCTTGTTGTTAGCATGGAGTTTCTTCTTAGAGAAGATCTATTATTTCTTTTCCTTGGCATACACAGTAATATATTTAGAAATTCAGAAGGCCTCAAAGAACTATCATGTGTAACTAACCTGGACAACAACAGCAGCAAATGTAAACTTGTTAGGATTTTTTTCCAAATTACTATACAGTGATGACTGAGATTTGCTTGCCTGTGTGTGTGTCTTGTATTCTCAAAAGATGTCATCTGCCTTTTAATTTGGTTACTTTTTGGAATATTTTTCCTTAGAAGATTTAGCAGAAACTTGATAAGCTTGATTATGTAAATGAAAAGTTTAAAAATCTTTATACTGTAACAGAAACAGTTTTGATGATTTTTGATTTAATAACAATAATAAAAAATTATATCCAAGAAATAGGTCTATTTTTTTCCCCCTACTATCATTAATGGTTATTATCTTGATTAATGGAGGGCAAGAAAGAGGAGTAAGAACTGAAATGAGAATTTCAATTAAAGAAGCCTCAGGCTTTCACAGAAGAAAGGGAGAACTTAATTAGCCAACTATTATAAGGCAGAAAAGCAGATTTGCTTTGAAAGAAAAGGAATCAATTTAATAATAGACTTTTTTTTCTCTTAGGTAGTTAGAAGGTTATAAACTAAAAAAAAAAAAACCCTAAAGAATTTGGAATTCTCAAATTATGCAAGCTTGAAATTCCCAAAGTTCCCCTTTCATTCTTAATGCCTTTATATACACCCTGTTGATCTGAAGCAAAGAAATAAAGGAAAAAATACAAATTAGTATATTTTCTCTGACTGTCACCTAATAAATAGAAGCAAAAGTAGTTAAGAATATTATTTTTATTTCAAATGCAACCATGAAAAGTAACATTATTGGAATTTTGTACAAGGCAACAAGTTAAGTAAGCTGACTCAATAAGCTACTTGAGAAACACCACTTTAAAGCATTGACTACTGGAAGATGAAGAGAAATCAGGAGATCAACAAAAGAACTCAATGAGCGAACATTAAATTACATATTTAATGTTAAGAGTAGTAAAAATTGTATCGCTGCCTCAAGGCAATTTTTTGTTTTAATTTCCAGATGTTGACTAGAGCTATGCCCTTTGTTGCCATAGTACAAATAACTCGCTAGTAGTCTAAAAAATGGAAACTTTTTAAAATTTGTTTTTCTTTTATTCCTTTCCCAGTGTTTCACAGCAGGGCCACTTATCACATTCAGAGAAAAAGTTGCTCAGGACATACCTGGCAAAGCTTTAAAAAGTTTTTGTTCTCCCAGCTGATTCATTACATGCGCATGTCTCATGCAATATTGTGACAGAGGAAGAAAATGCACGGGAGGAAGTTCTCATACCACAAAGTACATTTTGGGACACAAAAAATGTGCTTCTCATAACTTTTCTAATGCAGATGGCAAACCTGCAGTGCTCTGAATGCTCTCGATTCTGGTCACACATAGGAAACAAAAGGTTTGGATGCGTAGTCCCACGGTCGTTCCCACATTGCACTGTTTGCACTGATGTATACTTGCTGGTCTGCTGACGTATACCAGCCTGGGGTTCATTTTCAGTTATTTCCTTTACCTATTATACAAAAATTGGAGACAAGATAATTCACCTTTGAGATAAACCAGTGTTTGAGGGGTAGCATAACGAAAAAGAAAGAGAAGACCTGCCAGCAATCCCAAAACATGAGTAGGTATTTCTGTAACATTGCCACAAAGCAGGCTGCACAAAAGAAAGTACAGATTCACTTTTTGTAACTGAACGTCCCCACTGGTCCATTATGAGACAGACACAACTAGTTAAATGAAAGAATTGAGATGTTATACCTTGAATTCACCCTGTAGGCTTGATCACTAATTTTTCTAATGTTCCCCCATGTATAGAAAAGAACAGAGGTCAATAAATGATTCCATTTCCAGGTGTTTTATGAGCCTGTTCCAAGATGTTAATGTTTTCTCTTGGCTTCAGGTCAGATTGCGCGTGCGTGCACACGCACACAGGCGCAGACTCATAGACATTATGCTGAACCAACTTTGAAGGTGATTTTTTAGAGTCTTCAGACTATCACTGAACTCACTATATAGTAAGTCTTATGGGTAAGCTACACTTACTAGAGAGGGCCAGGGAACAAACATGAGGACTAGATCCCGGTTACACATGCCACTTGCTCCCTGGCTCTGCTTTGTAATGTTCCTACAACCTTTCTCTCCAGAAAAGCCTGGAAGCAGTTTTGGAGATATGGTTCACTGCAGCAAGTGCTTACCTGGAGCATGGTGGATGTGACTGCACCCTCCACTACTACCCTAGCGTCCTGTGCACCTCCGAGCACCCCCAGGTGCCCTCTAGCCCCAACACACGCAGTGCACAGCCTGCTATAAAAGTTTCAGCTAGTGAGATACAAGAGAATCCTCCGATGCTCTGAAATACTTTGAACTGAAGCAGAAAAAAAAGAATAAAGAAAGTAAAAGCATAAGAAAGGTATTGAGAAACAACACACTGAAGGAGTTGATAACATATTTTTAAGGAACTTCTAGTATATTCTAATATGCACTTTTGGTTTAAGTTGGGTATATAAGAGTTTTCTTGCTTTCAATATAGCAAGTTTAACTGAGGCTGCTCCACTCCTATTAATTATAGCATGACCACAACCACATTGTTTCTATGATAAGACGTTGCTAGCTGTTACAGTGGCATATTATCCAAAACATGGATTCATTTGTTTAAAATAAACGTGAAAGATTAAGTGACAGAACTGGTAAACAGAGTTGCATCGGTGGTCAAAATTTCTACATTTCTTTTAAATCAAATGGAAGCAGTGTCACACCAGCTTTATTTTACATTTTAACCAGTAACTGCTACAGCCTTTAAGTGTCAGGTTTCTTTGCTTGCATACACTAATGATCAACCTCTGTTTCAAGGCGCCTGCTTCTACTTTCTGCAACATGTTTTTGGCTGGGCAGGCACTGTGTTGCCGGTGATCTGGTCTTCACTACTGTCCCGGCAGGAAGAAGTCTCTACCCAAATCAAACCAAACACAAGTCAACACGAGAGGGAGATAGCTGTCCTTGTAAACTGCGCTGACAAGGATTTAGGCAGTGAAATTAGTACTGTGATTAACATAGAAATTTTCATCTAAAAGTATATTTTCTAATCTCACCCTAAGTCTAAAATATGCTCTATTTCATCCAAGAATGAGTTTCAGATAAGTGAGAGTAAAACAACCACTTCAAAGTACTGGTTTTAGGAACAGAAGAAAAGAAAAGGAAATTAAAACCACAGGAGGAGACCACGCAGTTGGAATGTTTTTAATAATACAAAATACCGAGGAAAAACAGCCTCAAGCAACAGAAAATGGGCCTCAGTTTGACCTCTCTTTGGAAAGAGAGAGGTTGCACAGTTCAGGGCTCGCAGCAACCTGACAGGGCACAAGAAATGCTGAGAGGTCCCTGTGGCCTGGGCTTGCCTTGCGCTCTCCTCTGGAAGTCATGGGGTCTCCTGGCAAGTCCGAAGCAGGATTCATGTCAGGCTCTGATCCCAAGCACAGGTCCACTTATTTCTCCAAGGCTTATTTCTTTCTACTTTCTTCAATCAGCAGTGCACCTAAGGCAGAGGGCTAGTACTGGCTCCGTATTATTAACCTCAAAAGTTTATATTCCCTCATAGTCTTCTTGGTGTCATTCCAACATGGTTACATATTAGTAGAAGATGCATTATTATTTTCCTGTTGACATTCACAAGTCCATCAAAGATCTGATACATCATCTTGTGTGCCAAATTTTGTCATTTTAGATTTGCAGTCTTTCAGCTTAACTTTGGTCCCCATAATTAGCCACTACAAAGTAACCATTAAGAGCTAAGATCCTCAAAATCACTTAATGTAAATTCAGTGTCTTACCATTGCACCTATTAAATATAAATTTACCTTAGAGTGTGTTTAGCAGAAAAAAATGGAAGTTTCTCATCCCTCTCTCAGACCTTTCCCTTTTATGAAATACTATATAGATATTAAAAAGTTCTTGGTTAAAATGCAATTTTCCCCATTTGTTGCGTTGTACCAGCATGGAAAGATATTCTTGCATAGCCTTTACAGTCTTCCTTGCAGGATACCAAGGTCATGTATCATTTCAAACAACGTATTGTCTCACGACTTGCACAGAGCCGCAGACAAGGCTTACAGGAATTCATATAGGTGAAAATGAGTAATGGGGTTCAACCTTTCCCTCTATGTTTCCACTGACTTTTTCTGAGTGTTGTTACAGTGATACATCACTCTCAGCATTCTCTGATACGGTTTCAAAAAGACCGAAAGCACAATCTTACTGACAGAAAATGAAAAACATTTTCTCTGGTATTTTCATCATTTTAGCAAAGAAATCTCTTCATAACAAATTTTATCAGAATAATAAACTATATGCCAGTGCCACAGACAGCAAAAACCGATATGATCGTAATAAGAGACTCACATAAATACTGAAGTTTACTTCAGATTTTTGCTTCAGTGTAAGTATGTAGTAATTTGATTGTCTTTCATAAGTAGCACAAGTTTTTCTTTACTGCAAAACCATTTTAACTTCTTCCCTTAAAGGAACTGAAAAGTTTCACCTTTTTCCCTCAAAAGATAATGTGAGTTATCCATTTGTTCCATCAATTACCTAATGGCAGCAAACGCAGCTTAGTTTTAACATCAAAGAATTTTTTAATGCACTTAAGAGAACGTGTTTGCCTGGCCATACGCTTAGCATTGTACAAGGACCAAAGAAAGACTATCCCTCAGTCAGGAAATTACTATCTGCAAACACAGGTGGGATAGGAGATATTTAGGGTTAATGACTTGGAAGAACGTTGCTCCAAAAACACAACCATGTCTGTCTTCTTACTTTTGTGAGGCTCTTAAAACCACATTGCAGGTGTTATTTTCCAGTCTTGGGTGAAAACTCAATCATAAGATTGTATATCACTGTCAGAAGCTGTCACAGAAATATGCTTATTTTTATTCGTCCAGAGTTAATTTCACATGGGAAGGTTTGCTGGAAGTAGAGACAAAGATGTCACTACTGGTTCTTTGTGGAAACAAAAAGCTTGTTTTCCTTTGAACACATCTTTCTTTGGGGAGCTGGCGTGCTTCTGCAAAGCTTACCAACTTCAATCCACCAGCAATGGAGGGTTATTCAACCAAAAGCTCTGGGTGCTCTGTACAAAATGAATCTTCTTATGAAGTCCCAAGCCTATTGGACCTTGCTACCACGAACACTTTGGGGTACCATCCTTCCTTTTGTGGTGTGTTCAGTCTTCAAAAAGGAGTAGAAAAATATGCAGTGCAATAGCCAGAAATGAAGCAGGTGTGACAATAGCATTTTCATCATGTTTCTAATTTGAGAGCCTGTTATTCCCTCCCTTTGAGGTCCACCGGCATTTTGATTGATTTTTGTTTGGGCCCAGATCCTCATCCCTTCAAAACCAATGAGCGCTTCTCTGTATGATACAAAACACTGCAGCATAAAATCTTTTGCCTTTCATTATCCTTTAGCAGTATTTACGTCTGTCATGTTTCTAAACGTAATGACCAATTTTTTAGGAATAAAGACACCAAAGAAATTTCCTGTTACCTGTCTAATGCATGGCTTACTCCTAAAAGTAGAGTTTTTGAAGAGCAAGAACGTGATATGTATGTTAATTTTAATACCCTTTTCTCTGTCCAATTTTAAGAGAATTTCGCATAACTAAACTCTGAAACTCTAGAGTCCTTTTTGCTGTGTGTCTGTCATGGTTTAACCTCAGTTGGCAACCGAGCACCACGCAGCCGCTCGCTCACTCCCCCCGCAGTGGGATGGGGGAGAGAATTGGAAGGGTGAAAGTGAGAAAACTCGTGGGTTGAGATAAAGACAGTTTAATAGGTAAAGCAAAAGCCGCGCACGCAAGCAAAGCAAAACAAGGAATTCATTCACTACTTCCCATGGGCAGGCAGGTGTTCAGCCATCCCCAGG
>NW_008824908.1:1538963-1542654 GCF_000699105.1 Pygoscelis adeliae | reverse complement strand
GGGGCACTATCACTTCCCTGCTCCTGCTGGCCACACTGTTTCTGATACAGGCCAGGATGCCGTTGGCCTTCTTAGCCGCCTGGGCACACTGCCGGCTCATGTTCAGCCGGCTGTCGACCAGCATCCCCAGGTCCTTTTCCGCCAGGCAGCTTTCCAGCCACTCTTCCCCAAGCCTGTAGCGCTGCATGGGGTTCTTGTGGCCGAAGTGCAGGACCCGGCACTTGGCCTTGTTGAATCTCATACAGTTGGCCTCAGCCCATCGATCCAGCCTGTCCAGGTCCCTCTGCAGAGCCTTCCTACCCTCCAGCAGATCAACACTGCCGCCCAACTTGGTGTCGTCTGCAAACTTACTGAGGGTGCACTCGATCCCTTCGTCCAGATCATTGATAAAGATATTGAATGTCACATGGTATGGAATGTCCCTTGGGCCAGTTTGGGTCAGCTGTCCTGGCTGTGCCCCCTCCCAGCTTCTTGTGCACCTCCAGCCTTCTCAGTCGGTAGAGCATGGGGAGCTGAGAAGTCCTTGACTATTGTAAGCATCACCTAGCAACAACTAAAACATCAGTGTGCTATCAACATTATTCTCATCCTACATCCAAAACACAGCACTGTACCAGCTCCTAGGAAGAAAATTAACTCTATCCCAGCCAAAACCAGGACAGCTGTATTTATATGAGACCAAGAAACACTACAGGCCCATACTGTTTTCACAAAATGCCCTCTATGTAACACAACACTGCAAATGTTTTGCTAAGTCCCTGAGTGATATTTGAAAAACAGCTGTCAGTAATGGAGCTGTTTATTTCAACAGTGCAGTTGTGTTTAAACATAAAAGGGATGGTATTTCTATAGCTTTTGAGAATGCAACAATTAAAACCAGCTCCCTTTGGTTGGCTCAGTGAAGTCACAACAGAGAAAAAAAGCTACTCATGAAAACCATCTCATGTCCTAAAAAAGAATTTAAAAATGTTGATGCAGAAGAACATTATGATTTAATTACCATAAGAATTAATAAAAGGAGACAATAATCCCATCAGAAAATCCTGTTCTGGTTTGAAGATAGAGCCCTTGTTCTTTAAAGTCATAGCTAAGCTAAGTTTAATTTATTCATTGTTATGCAAAAAAATGCATGTAGATATTATATTCACTGTATTCTATCCTGAATCTGCACTGGCAGCAACAAAAATACTGTAAGAAACTGTTGCACAGAATAAATATAGAAACTCTGCTGTGGTGGGAAGGAATTTTGTAAAAACATTAATAAATAAACATAAACAAAAATATACAACACATCATAATTTAGGCATATTTATATTCTTTTTAATGCACACATTGTAAATGTATATGTATTATATAGCACATAAATAAATGGTTTGAAATAAGCCTTCATCGTTCTGAAAAAAGTAGGTATAAATTACACTGCAGCTCAAAACTTTCGTGTATCTGAGGGCTACATTTGAAATCTGGAGATACATAGGTTCACTGACAACCCAATCCCATTATGTTGCTTTGTGTGTAAATTTATTTATAGTGATTCATAGAAGCCAACATGAAGAATTGTTGGAGTTTTCCCGGATCGGTGCTGGCGGCAGAGCGGGAGTGGCGAATCCGGAGTAATGATAGATCCCAATATGGGTATGGTCATCCTCCTTTATTTAGACTTACAACAGGGTTTATATAGTTATCCACCATGGACACGCGCTTCATAACAACCCACAATTGGTTAACTACAGTCGTTCACGCACTCGGACATGCGCTTCATAACAACTTACAATTGGCTAACCACAGTCGTTCACACGCTCGGGCACACGCTTCATAACAACCTATAATTGGTTAACTACAACCGTTCACGCGCTTCCTCATTGGAGGCTGCAGGCTGGCCATGCCGACCCCTGCCTCCTCCCCATCCCGGTTGTTGTTCCCCTTTTGTTGTTTATCTGCTGGCGATGTTCCCTCTTCTGCTCTGTGAGGGGCGGTCAAGGTCGTCAACAGTCTTTATCAGCGCGTTCCTTTACTGCTCAAAACATGCTTAAAACATGGGTTGCTCAGGGGCACTAAATCGTGCCCCTGCTGTACCAGCCATTCCTCCACAAAGAATTAGTAAGAGATGTTATAAAAATATTGATCTTATTTTCCAATACTCCTTGTGGAATTCGCCAAATAATATTCTGATAGGTCTAAGTTCTTTAGCAGGTAAAATGGAATTAGTGGATGGTCCTACAATATGAAAAATTCAGAAAAGGATTCAAATTCTTGCTTCAGCTCTAGTTATGGAACCAATCTTAGGATGCACTAGAGCAGTCTTAATGGAAGACAACGTTGAAGAAAGGAGACAAAATGAACAGTAATATAATCCAAAAAGTAGGAAAGATGAGAAATCAATGCTATTGATTATGAATTTACAGACGGGTTTGTGTTGTGAAGCATGAATGTGACTTTTCCCCAAATTCACATCCCTTTGGAAGTGAGATTTTGGTCTCATTTTCCACCTAATCTAGTGATAACAGCAAAACCATGCAGAACATCCAAGAAAAAGGTGTAACTGTGAGGCAATAAGAAAATTTTGTCAGAGAGAAATTTGTCTTCCACAAAATAGCTGAGTAAACAAAAAAAGAAGGAAAGCGTTAGAAGTACTTTGCTCCTATGTACCATTACATCATCTAAAAAGGTACTGTTTGCTCATTCTGCATCATATTATGGCTATTGCCATGCAGAACGGGTTTCCCACAACAATAAGTTATTGTTTATAATGGTTGTGTGAGGTCTTGTTGCAGAGTTCACAGGTTCCCGTGAGCTGGCACTACATTAAGAGGTCAGTGAGAGTATGCTTGTCTGTGGACCAAGAGGGTTCTTGGCAAATATGTACCGTCATGCTGCTTTCACACTCTACGCCATATTTTTGTACTTCAAGATGTTTTTACTGCTTGAGTTTCAGTGTGAACTGCACTCATACTCTACTGCAACTTTGTGAGTTTGGGGGTTTTTTTGCCTATTAATTTGTTTAGTTTGTTTTTCTTAAATGTGTGTTATTGGTTAGAATTATTAGTCGCCTGTTTTTCCTCTAATCTTTTATATGAATAGTAAGTTTCATCAGTTCCACAATGTAGAATAGCAATCAACCACTTTAGTAGTTAGATTGTAATCTTTCTCATTTTGAGAACTTATTTGTTTAGCTTTCACATGATGGAATTTCAACAGTTCTTATTATCAAAAATGGCACAGAAGAAAGTTTTTTCCTTTGCAACGTTGTTGGTCAGCACTCTTACATAGCAATGCTTCTTGATGAGACAGCAATGAAATTCATATAATGTAGATAACAAAATTTTCACCCTGAGAAGATTTCCGATTGTCCAAGAACTACTGATTCATGGCCTGCTCTTCAACAAACTTGAGAAGGCACAATTTGTTCTCTCTGCATGTTAGGATAGGGACAAGAACAGACTTTGCTGATTTTGTGAGAAGAAAATCTACTGGAAAATGACCTGAGAAGTGACAGGTCTTGAGAAATGACCATGACAACTGCAGGACTTCTTTCATTTCATTCTTCACTAAAAGGAATAAGCAGAGTTAAGAGAATTAAACCCAGCAAAATATGTTTGAGAAGGGAAAAAATGGTAAGAAGGTGTTGTGGTTTAACCTCAGTTGGCAACTGAGCACCACACAGCCGCTCACTCACTCCCCCCCGACTCCC
>NW_008824908.1:1525159-1538905 GCF_000699105.1 Pygoscelis adeliae | reverse complement strand
AGAGAAAAACAGTTTAATAATTGAAATAAAATAATAACAACAACAATAATAATAATGTAATAATAATAATAATACACAAAGCAAATGATGCACAGTGCAATTGCTCACCACCCGCCTACTGATGTCCAACCAGTCCCCAAGCAGCAGCCCCCCCGGCCAGCTTTCCCCAGTTTACGTACTGAGCATGACGTCACATGGTATGGAATGTCCCTTGGGCCAGTTTGGCTGTGCCCCCTCCCAGCTTCTTGTGCACCTCCAGCCTTCTCAGTCGGTAGAGCATGGGAAACTGAAAAGTCCTTGGCTAGTGTAAGCATTACCTAGCAACAACTAAAACATTGGTGTGTTATCAACATTATTCTCATCCTAAATCCAAAACACAGCACTGTACCAGCTACTAGGAAGGAAATTAACTCTATCCCTGCTGAAACCAGGACAGAAGGTAAAGAATAAAGCTGATAAAGTTGATGCGAGTAAGCTTAAAGAGTTGGTTGAAGTGATCTCAGAGAACTTGTGAAGCATAAGATTTGCAGAGGTGAAAATAACAGCTGTCTTTAAAAGGGAGTAAGGGAGATTCAGAAGATGCTATATATTATGCTACCATATCTGCAAAAATAACCCAATGCGCTATTTGTAAAGATATGGAAGAAAAAATGAAGAGTAATATCAAAAAGAATGTACTTGACAAAAAACTCTCCTAATAACATCGAATCGATCAAATCTCCTCCTGTGACAGGATAGAAGGCCTGAGGGTGGATTACCAGCTATAGATATGCATATCCAAACTCTGAATCAGGCCTTCAACATTTAACCAGGTCTTCTTTGACAGTGTCTCATAAGTAAGCTTTTAGATCTCAAGAAGGTAGGAACACAGGGTGGGTGCAAAACTCTGAACTGGGAGGTGCTGCAATTCCACTGATGAACACCATCAAGTGGTTTTTTATGAACTGAAGGCATTAGCTTCGAGTTAAGACATGTAGAGGCTTCTGCATTTAAGAAGGAACAATCATCCGCACAAAGGCAGAATGGGGAACGACTGACCAGGGGGATGTTTTGTGGAAGAGGTGTTGTTGATTCTAGTATCTTGCAAGCTGAACATGCGTCAACATCATCACGTCCCTCCATGACCATACTGCCAAGTGGAAGAAGCGGCAGAGCTTTAGGCCATCCAATGGCACTCCTGCTATAAAGCAGATAGCACCAAGAAGATGGTGTATTATATCCAGCTGTCAGTACCGCATTTCAAGTAATTGATAGCGAAGAGATTGCAGAACGACAGCAAAAAGTATGATTACAAGTCCATAAGAAGGATCCACAAAAGAAGGCTGAAACACAATTGAGACTCTTTAGAGCTGAAAAACTGAAGGACACTCCAGAATTTGACAATTAAGTGTAAGGCTTTTTCGATAGAAAAGTCACCCCCATGTCCAAAGCGAAAAAGGAAGAAGCAATGGACTTAAATTTGGAGAAGGGATACTTAGGTTAGACAGTAAGAAAAGTTTTATAATATTGAGAATTTTTAGCACCACAGTTGACTGCATAGACTGTGAGGTCAAGCAGTTTCTAATAAGAAGTTAGACAAAAAGACCAGAAATGTTTTGAGTACAACTTAATACTATGCTGTAATAATATGATTTATTGTTAACTTCAAATTCTCTACTTTGACATATAAATATATATATAAAGATGGTGGATATTTTTAATGATTTAGAAAAAAAAGTAGCTCAACACCACAGACATTATTTTCATGAGCCTGTTTTCCTTCTCCAATGTGAAACCAATTTAGGCTACACAGCCTGAAATTGCAGATAATATGGTGCAATTAGTAAAACACTGATGAGGTGATTTTGAAACAAAAGACAAAGTGTTTCTTCCTAAGCGCCGCTTAGGAAGACTGGGCATGCTAATGAGTTTTAGTTAAGAAATTTTTCAGTCTAATTGCCTTGTTTGGAGAATTTATACAGAAGGACCTCATTAATCCAGGTTTGTTTGAACCAAGCTCTTTATAACCTTCTAGAAACATTACCTCTCTCTACCAATCTCTCAGCACATACTGACCAGCATTTGCTCTAATGAGAAATCATGAAAACCCTTATCTGAGTGTCGGTGGTGCAAAGACGTGGGCTGCACGGCACACGAAGTACAGACACAAGAAGACTGCAGAGCTGAAAGGAACCTATCTGCGCGCTAAATTGTTGGTGCAGGTGCACTCGTAGAGGCGACTGTTCCCAGGGGATGCTGGCCTCCTCCCACACCCATGTTTCACCTAATCAACACCGGCTAATTTGAGCCTCTCTATAACCTCATGAGCATTTTTTGCTGGCTGATGCCAAACCTCTTAACCAGCTTTTGAGTCTTGCCTTTAGGACTTAAGGTTTCTTGTATTTAACTGAGTTCTCTACTGAGATATACATGTTTACATTTTTTAAGGTAGTACATTAAAAGCACAAATGTCTTGTCTGCTTCTAAATTTGAGCAATGCTGATGTCAGGCACAGCACAATATTTGGTCAGAAGGCCTCTGCCTACAACTCTAGCAAGGCAGTACAGCTTTGCAGCAATTGAGAAGCTTATTCCAAAGGAAGAATAACCAGATCCAGCAATCTTCTATCTTAGCAAAGTGAGATATTAAAACACCTTAGTGCCCAGTCACTCCAACTTTCATTTCCCTTCTAAACTTCAGTTTCATAACAGGGTTTCCAGGAGATTTCTCCCCTCACAGTAGAGCTTAAAGATCACCAATGTTGATTTTCACGATGCCCTCCCAAAACCAGAGGAAGGCT
Organism: Pygoscelis adeliae; assembly: GCF_000699105.1. Classification (NCBI taxonomy): domain Eukaryota; kingdom Metazoa; phylum Chordata; class Aves; order Sphenisciformes; family Spheniscidae; genus Pygoscelis; species Pygoscelis adeliae. The sequence goes on along the minus strand of NW_008824908.1, from coordinate 1,536,126 downwards.
TTGCTTTTTTATCTTGCTGCTTTTTTATCATTATATTTTCCAAAGAGATAGAAAAGGGATGTTTAAACTAAAAGATGATGCTAGCAGCAGAACAATGGGCAGAAACTGGCTGTGACTGAATTTAGGCTAGAGATTAGAAAATACTTTCCATTCATCACACGGTGATGTCCTAAAACAGTTTCCCAGTAGGAGAAGAGAAACACATTTCCTCCCTACTCTTAGAAAGGATTTAAATAAGTTTGTGAATCTAATTGTCCGAGGTAATTACACTGCCAGTAGGATTTTTTGTGTCTTTGCTCTTACTTTAATTCTTCCCAAATGTGTACTCAGGAGGGATCAGAAACAAAGTTGAGCAAGGCATGAGACACGTGGGAGTCTGCACGCAGAAACGTCCCTTTATACGCTCTCTGACACCACTGCGCTCCGACTCCTGCTGCTCAGTGATTTTTAGGATACCACTCACAGGCAAGCCTTTTCCATAAAACTTCTCTGTGTGCCACAGAGTGGTGGAAGTGAAGGACTCTGCTAATTGAGAACTTTATTATGGAGTACGGTAACTTTCAGGTTTTTGAGATAAATTCATTTCAAAATCCCATGTGGCTTTACTCTTAGCTTATTATCTACATCGATACCATACCATTCTTGGTAAACTATGAACACGAATTTCATAATTATTGGCCTGAACTAGCTAGATTTCGGAATTTTTTTATGTATTTATCCTGCATAATAAAGTGAACACAGATATGCTAAGGCTGAATCACAGGATAAATATTAGTATGCTCCAGGAAGCCAACGGCTTTCCTCCAGAAGTCTTTAGAAATGCATTATCTTAAATTCAATTATGTGATTTAATAGTAATAGTGATACAGAGGAAAACTATTATTATTTTAATTTTTTATCCAGCTTAATATATTTTCACATTTTTTCAAGCTATATTAGTGCTAATTTCTACAACAAAAACCTCAGCCAATTTTTATATTATCTTTAAGAGCAGCAATATTGTACATATGAATGCTTTAAATCACCCATTTACTTCATTTGTACTACTGTTTATACTACTTTGGTTCCTTACTTCATTGGATTAACAAGATGTAGGTTTCCATGCTGAGCAAAATTTATGCATTTGAAGCCAGCATATATCTTAGGAAAAGAGGAACAAACTTTATTCTTGATTCTTGGGGTTCTTCAAGTAGAGAATGCTTGGCAGAGCTGGGCAACGTAACAGAGAGTTTTTAAAAATAATCTCATTTTCAGAACCAAATTAAGAATTTCAGTAGACAGTCAAAATTTTCCTTTACTTGAAAATGCAAGAAACCTTGCACTGGTAGAATAAAATAAGTACTTATAAAGATCACGTACTTCTCACTTTTAAAAAAAAATACAATATTTCAGCATTTTCCAGCAAATACAGGAACAACTACCAGATAAAAAGTCTTATATAAAATATCAGAAAGTGAACTGCAATATCCACTGGGAAACAACTAAGCCTTAGCAAATCTTGAGACTTGACTGAGAAGGTAAACCGTGAGACTGCTAGAGTTCTGACTCCTTAAATCACTGGGTTATGCTATGCTGGCATAGCATGGTGACGAGAAACAGTCAAGCAATTCCAACTTATATTAATTTAAAGCAAGTGATTCAGAGAGCATGTATGCTAATCCTGCCAGTTGTTGCATTTGAAAACCCTTAGTTTCTCAGTGAAGAGACAAGATGTATGGACACTGGCTGAAACTGATGTTACTGAATAAATAATGTTTCAGAATACAACCCTAGTTTTCTGTGAACCTGTTATTCTCAGGTGGTAAGATGAGTTACCAAGAGAATTACAAGAAGTTCAATCATCAGATAAAGAGGAAACAGAACAAGTGAAATGAACCATATTGCCTTATGCTCTCTGAAACCTTGATAGAGTTGAATCATGGAATGAATGACCTGCTATGAAAATTTCCGTTTCTCGGTAACATCAAAGGTACACTAACAGAACTGCAGAGAGTTTTGAATATCAGATCTGTCTTCAAAAAAATAGAAAAAAGAACATTACTTACTAGCATCTCTTTATCTTGGCACTGTGAACACTGCTTATGTCACAATGAAATAGGGATGTTTACATATTTATCTATAACATTTTTGACTCTTTTTTCCACTGACAATAACTACTAGCAAGATCTTGCAAAGCAAATCAGATATTTTTACCAACAGAACACATTGCAGATACGTTTTTCTAAAATATTTTGCATCTATTTTATGTTCTGATTCTGGTTTGTATCTATTTCCAGTCAGAGCATGAATCCCATGAGATAGAGCCTAGATGCTGCACAAAGTTGAGAGTGATACACAGTAAAAGCAACAAAATAGACTGGGGTAAAATGTGAAAAACTATCAAAGGACAATACAGATACAGGTAAGGTCACACAGTCCCTGCAAATGCATAAATAATTAACATAACAATATTGATAATCTGCATTTGCAACTTAAACATTTTGTTGCAGGAAGTTTTGTCTGTAACATTTAATGTTTTGGGGCTTTGAGGAAGGAGGGGAGGTTGAAGGCCGTTCTAGGAATGTCAGAGAATTGTTTTTTTGGAGAAGTTTTGGCTTTTTTTTTAAGGAAAATCAAAAGCCAATGTATTTCAGCTACAGTTACATCATGCATCCATCATGCCTCACATTTGGATGTTGCCTCCAGCATTTCCTTTCACAGACTGCAATGCCATTTTTCTCTTGGAACTCTGATTGTCTCTTCATTTTTCAAGTAAGCATTATCTCATCGGAGCTATTTGTAGTCCCTTTTCTTTGCAAGAATAAACAGTTCCTCTGCTCTCTCTAATTTCAGGGAAGAAAAGAAGTGCTTTTTCAGAAATGAATATTTGTGCATTTGTAACATTGTGTCAGTTACTATTACTTCACAATTTTAAAATCTCAAGGTCTTTGCTTTGGAGTCATCCTCTGCAAATCCCTTATGTTATTTAACATTTTGTTAAACATGCTAACATAATTACCAGGAATTATTTTCTTCAGGCATTTCAGAACCCTGAATACACGAAGAAGATAATCTTCATGCAATTGGGTGCACTCATAAGCAGTTCTACTTCACCACAATGGTATTTAGAGGATACTAACTTGTTATGAACTACCTTACAGCAGTATTCACGATTTAAATGGAAATACAGCTTTTAAAGGTAATGTTTGGAGTCTTCTCTGCCCCCCAGGTTATAAAGTATGTATACATCAGTTCCCAAAACTATATGTTTCTACTCTTTGTACAATACGCAATACATAAAGAAGGCTTTCAAGATGTAATTTATCTTTCTCCTGGCAATCCTGGTGCATTTTTTCCCGCAGTTCTCCATTTTGGGAAAACTTCTGATTTTTAGAGCGTCCTGTTAGGTTTTACAGAATTAAATCAAATAAGGAATGATTTTTTTTTAGCATTTTTAAATTAAATAATTGCCTTTTAAATCGGATTTGATTAAAATATATTGAAAAATACATGTTTCCCTACTAGTGATTTTAAGTTGCTTGAAGCAACTATCCACAAAATAGGGAAAAAAAAAATCAAACCCTTTTTTGGCACCTAGAGTGCTGAGAAACATTGTTTTCCACATTTGCACTGATACTAATCTTCCTCAGAAATTAATTACATTCTTTCCTAATAGATTTTTTGGCATGCAATTATGGAAAAAAAAAAGCTATAGAGGTAGTGCTACTTGCCATTTTAAAAATAAGATAACATTAATTACTTGCTTCTGAATATGTGTATATGCTCTTTTAATTTTCATGCTAAAGTAAAACATGGAAATACATTTTAAATATGAGGAATTTAAAATGTCACTTATTGGAAAAGAATCACTATAGAGGTGAAAGAATCCGTATAAATCAGAGACATAAATTTTCATTTATAATTGAACATAGATATAATTAGATAGATAGTTCTGAAGGAGAAGTACTGTCTTCTCTGCCTCGTTTTTTTTGAGAGAAGAGCATTGTGGACTTAAAAAAAATATTGAGATGCATGTCTTTCCCAGTCCTGACAAAGTGTGCATTGAAAGAGCAGAAATCTCAAGGGAACAGCTTTACTTTTATGAGATTTTTTTTTTTCCAATCAATGTAACAGGAACTCATAGCCTCAGCTAATCTTTGTCAAGCACTACCACTTGAGCACGTAGTCTAGAAGTATGTGCCTGGATATGATAGCGGCACGAATCTGAACAAAACCATTAGCCCCAGTTCAGACTTGAAGAGGAATACAATATTGAAGCAAAACTTAATCCAGAACTAAACTGCACATCTTTTTGCTTGTTTACCATTTGCAGTTTCCAAAACCAAAAGTGTTTATTTTTCCCCTTATGTAAGTAACAGCTTTTCACTTTACGTCCTTAAGCAGACACTTTTGTCTAAGGAAAAGCCTCTCTTTAGCCACAGAGGGGTGAAAGCTGGAAAAGCATTCAAGTAACTACTTTTTAAAACCCTGCTTTCCTTTTTTTTTAAAAGAACTTTCTTCACTAGGCTCCTGACTTTTCCAGTATCAGTGAGAGGCCATTAGGCTAGACCTTCTGTGAGCTCCACTATGGCCTTTTTAATAGTCCTTATTTTCCTGTATTACCATAGTCTTCTGCAACGTGTATGAAGTAATCCATTGCATTGAACAAATTAAAGCAAAACCTCTCCAATTTTCAGGAAGAAACAGGCTGTCCTCTTTTCACCTTCTTGAAAATGAACATATACCAATTTTGTTTTTGTCCTCAGTGAAATGAAGCACTCATGCTGGAAGACCCCATGACGCCTTCTGGAAAACAAAAAGATCGCAGAAGCATTTTCTCCGCAGACCCATTCGAGCCTCTGAACGCAAGGTACTGTACTTTGTGAAGCAAGATGTATCATTACATACCATGAACATCTGAAAATAGTAAGTATTCTAACACCTCCAATATAAAGGCCAGCTGGAGATGCATATAAATACCCGCGGTGGGTTAACCCCAAACTGTGAATGAGGCATTGCTGCAGGTGGAAGGAAGCGAAGACCTGGCTCAGCTCTCGCCTCCCTAGGGCACCCAAGCCCAGACAGTGCACAGGAATCGTACTGCCTGTTATCTACCCTGCTGGTTTATCTTTTTCCCCCTTGAGTATCTAACCAACATGTCTGCAAGTTGGGAGGATCGGATAAAGTTCCCCAGGTAGCTGGCTGAGAAACTGTCTTATAGGGATTCCTAAAATTTGAACCTGGCCCTTCTTGTTGCCAATCAAAGCCTAAAAAGGAGTTGAATTAATACTTTAGTGCTTTAGAATTATTTTCTTTAATTGCCTTTTTTTACCCTTTCCCTATTTTCTCTTTTCTGCTAGGGTTCAATTTTCTTCCCATTGAAGTTAATGATAAAATTAAATTGATTTAATCTGTACCAGCTCAAACTCCCAGTGAACATAAATAAAGTTCAGACTTCACATCTTCTCATCACACTTTTTAATATCATTCAGGAAAAATAATCTTTTTTCTGGATTCACACAAATACCTCTGCCCACCAAGGTACTACTACTAAATTCATCAATTAATTTGCCTGCTCAGTGACTTAAAGTTAAGCACAGATGAAGGAAGGAGCATATATGAGAAGCAGAAAGATCTTAATCTTCTATGAAAGATCATGGAATTCACAACTCTAGGATACAGTGAAATAATGATATTGATATATGCTATTATCTATATTTATGCTAGCCTGTGGCATTTATGGTTATGAGTACGCTGTGTTTTCTCTATTTTTCATGTGAAAAAAGTCATAATTTTACAAAAATGAAACATGCCTGTAAGACAGATCAGATACAGTGAGCAATAAATAAACTTCCCTGCCAAAATCAAGAAGGCCCAAGGGAATGGCTTTCTGGACTAAGCCCTAGCAAAGGAAACTGTTTCTCTAAGGGAAAAAAAAAACAGAGTAAGAAAAAAAAATAATCCTAGGGATCTGGTCTGAAGAAAGCCATCTCAGGCAAGAAGATGAAATTGCCTCATGTTTTAACACAAAGTGAAGTTTCTGTAGTTTTGAGCAGAAGACAAATAGTCCTTGTTGAATTTTATCTCCTATTAGTCTTCCCAGAAATAAGTTCAAAAGGATCTTTCATGTAAGTGGATGTAGCTCCGTTCAAGCTGTAAGCCAATAATCAGTTCATTTAGTTAAGACAGTTAAGACTGTTAATACAGTATGGGAAACACATTAAAGCTGAAGATTTGTCATGTAATTGCAGTAAAGCTTTTTACACAAATATTTAAAAATATTTAACAAATAAATACTTGTTATAAAAATAAAATGACCATTTTTGCACCTTCTTAACTCTCATGTTCTCTTATATCTGAAAAAGACAAAGTTGATTTTCAAGCAGTTTGGACAAAGTAAAATCAGGTGGGAATTGTCACATAAAAAGCAGAGGTTTATTAATTGTACAAAGGACTGCATTTAGAATTCAAACTTACAAACAGCAAATCAATTAGAGGTGCAAACCTGACATGCATTAAAGCATCATCTGCATACTTTTCTGCAGTATTATAATGGCTTTATTTCACTTAAAGAGAAGGCACAGGGTTTTAGTTTTTATTGTCCTGTTCCAGGACAATCCAACAGCAGTTAGACTGTGCATAGCATCCACAGTCCAGCAGAGCTGTTGGAAAGAAGAATTCTGATTTAAAAACTCAACTATCCAAAATCTGTGAAAAAAATGGTCTTAAAAGGCCAGACACCTTACCATTGGTGCTAATGTATATCAAGAGCACTGTGAATAAAAAACACAGACCATCCCCATAGGAAATTCTAATGGATAGACCCATAAAGTTACTAAATACCCCACCAAAGCCCCTTCATCAATCCAATTTACATATACCTTATGATGATATGTTAAATTACTGCAAGGCTCTAATAAAATGCCTGAGGACTATTCACCCACAGGTAAAAGACGCCTCTCCAGAACCTCTGAACTGTGCCACTCTTGGGAACCTGCATCTTGTAGACTGGGTCTACATCAAGATGCATCAACCAGGGGAAAAAAAAAAAAGAAAAAAAAAGCACTCCAGCCTAGATGGAAAGGACCAGATGACCTTATCAAATCACTCTGACTACTCACACAGCTGTTAAATGTCAAGGCCTTTTAACTTGGATACCCGCTTCTCATTGTAGAACTTTGCCGACTTCATTAAACTCCAACCCACTGCTGTTTGTCCTGTGTGAAAACTCCAATGCAGAAAAAAATCAGCCAAGTCTTGAAAAACAAGATTTGAGTCCAGTAAAAGATTAAGCATCTACCAGTGAACAGAACAAAGAAAACCTACCACAACAAAGTCGCTATGCCCTCCAGAAAAGAAACTAACTCCTGATTTCCAAGATGGGCATGGCTAGTTGTTCTCTAGTTATTTTCAACAGCACTAGTCCAGATCATTTTGTTCTGGCCAAGTAACACACAGATAACACAAGATCAGCAAAACAGAACACATAAAGACGCCATGCCCTCCAAAAGTAGGTCTTTATATCATCATATAAACCATAAAAATACCTTTCCTTAATTGGCCTACCATTATGCTGAAGACTTAAATGTTTCAAAATGTTGTGTGTGTTCCCTTATACCTCCTCATGCTAGTGAAGGTGCCCCCATGCTTCCTACGGCATGTAATTAGTAGGTAAAAAGACCGGTCTGGTATCCCCAGAGGGCAGAAATTCAAGATTATCCCTGATGACAATAAATTGGAACTGATTCAAGTTCATCTGATACAGATATATGTGAAGCTCCAGCTCCTGCTCTCTGTCTGGGATTGGGACCCCTGGGAGCACTTGTTACTTGACAGCAAATGGAACATACTACATGGGGCACAGTAACTGTACCAAAACTATTAATTGTCAGCATAATACTAGTTGTTTCTTTGATAACTCACAAAATTGTGAGTTCACATCATCTTCTCCACATACTTCCTTAGGAGCCTATTTCATTTGTGGCACATTTGCACACCCGTGACTCCCATGGCATTGGTTTGGGTCATGTATAACCCCAGTTATTTGACATTTGTTGTCTCTTACTGCTGAATATTCTCGGGATGAGCCATCTCAGAGTGTGAAAGATTTGCCGCTATTATGTTCCCCATGAAAGAAATTGGTTTATTAGCTATTATTTTTGACACTTCAGGTTCTTTTGACCAATTAGCAACTGAAATGACCGCTATCCATGCAGGCACCCCTCAAAACAGGTTAGCACTTGACTTTATATTTGCTAATAAGGATGGAATGTGTGCCTTATTTGGAAAAGAATGTTGTACCTATATCCCAGACACTTCTGAAATTATTTATGATTGGAGTGAGCACATTAAAAAAGAGGCAGTCAAAGCAAAACAAGCCAATACTTGGCATATGTGGAGCTCATTTAAAAACATATTTGAAAATTTAGGGTGGTTTGGTAAAAAGATATTGTAGAATATTTTATCCATCTTACCTCTGTTAGTCGTACTGTATGTGCACTCAGGGCTTATTCCCAACATGTCATCTCCCATGAGCCCATGGTTAACAGCGGTGCAGAAGAACATTGCCAAAGGGGAGGCCTTTCTGAGCCCTGGCTATGGCAGTGCCCTGTTTCCTACATGACTCGCAGGATGCAGGGCTTGTTTCACTCTCCCTCTTCCCATTCCCTCCCCAAGCCATAACCATGAGTGGGATTCTCCAAAGTAAAAGCTGTCTGGCTGGGCCTGGACTGTGGGAAACAGGGCTCTGACAGAGGTGTCTGACACCACCGGGAGGTACCTCTTCCTCCCCTTTGATGTTGTGGGGAGCACAGGCTGGTGACTCCTGTTGGGTGTGCACCCTTGACAGCTGAAGTGATGCTGGTGTGATCAACAGGAGGATTGTCTGAAAGGTTGAAAATGCCCAGTCTCTCTCACTGTATTTGAATTTACTGATCAGAGAGCAGGACCTTGTGTGTGTGTGTGTGTGTGTGTGTGTGTGTTTTTGTCCTCATGCTCCAGAATTACAACAGCTGGTGATCTGGGATTTCTTTTTTTTCTTTTTTCCCCTCGCCTGTTATCTCGGAGGTGCTGTATGCTCTTCTCATTGATCCAGTTTCGGCATTCGGTCCATTTCATCCATGGCCAGAACCAGCTGTGAGCAGCACAGGGCAGTCCATGTCTTCCTCTGGCACAGGCCACCCTGCAACCCACCCCCACTACCAAAGCCCTGCCAGTTACACCCAGTTCACCAGCCCTGCATGAAGCACTCCTGGCCTTATGAATAATACTGACAGTTTGTTCTCAAGGCAAAACAGTTTTACTAAAATTCAGGCATCATCTGAAGAAATATTTGCCTTCTTCCCAACCTCCTGGGCTGGGGGCCCTGTGTCCTCCAGATGAGCAATGCTGGTGCCTCCTCCTCCTCAACTCCTCTTCTCATGCTGTGGCCCTTGCTATGGCCTTGGGACCCACTGACCTCTGTTAACAGTGTTGTGAGGTCTTTGAGAGGCTCTTGGGCTTCTTTGGGGCTTGCTGGTGTCCCTCTGCCTTGCCCTGCCCTGCTTCCCTGGGCTTCTGTGGCAGCTCCTGGCTGTATTTGGGGCCTGTCTCCTGGGGGGCCTGGCTGTGCCCACTGGCTCCCTGCTAGTGCTGGAACCATGAGTGCCTCTTGCAGGGTGCTGGGGACACCTGTGTCTCTTTTGGGAGAGCCAGGGACTCCCAGGCGAGCACTTCCTGCTCCTGGCCCAGGACCCCATGTCAGCCCCCCGGGGCCGTCAGCCCCTGCCCCAGTGATGCTGCAGCAGGGCCCATCCCCAGCCCCCCCCAGCCCTGCCCTGCCCGGCCATGGGCCCCGCCGAGCCAGGCCCACCTGCAGGCCCATGTCCCAGCCCAGCCTCAGCCCATTCCCATCCTCAGGAAGGTGTCTGATGCCCGGGATTGGGGCTGCCCCGGTGCCCCCCGGCTGCCCTGCTCCTGGCAGGGGCAGTGGGATGGGCCCTGGCTGGGAGGCAGCCCCATGGGGAGCCTCCACTTTTTGGGGCATTCCAGCCCTAGAGAGCAACCATTCCTGTGGTGCCCTGGTATACACTACCATTTCCTAAAACCAGGCTCTGCTACCTAGTACAAAATGGATGATTATAGAAAGACAAGCACATTATAGAAGATCTAATGATCGACTGTGGATAAGATGGAAAAGAGACAGCAGCCGCACACTGTAGCTCCCTTGTGAGAGTGACCTTCTGAAAATGTAATTAGCTTCTTCATTAGCGAAACCTAAAACAACAGAGTTGCAACTAGAAGTAAGGCTCTTGGGGAGAATTTCAGTAGCTTGTTACCTGAAAGACCACTGTTTGTTTTTAAATAAAGTCAATATTATAGTAGGAGTGAATTAACATAATGTAAGACTAAGCTTCATGTGTAGTCTATTGAGCCGAAACACAGATCACAGTACTTCTGAATAAGAACATCTGTGTTGACTCTATTCTAACTTGACACCCCTTAGTAATTTATCTCAGCTTTTTACTGATGGACACTACATAGAGGGGGGACCTCTGAAGTGAGAGGCCTTGAGAATTACAAAGCTGACTGAAATAAGGTGCTAAAGCAATAAAAATTTTTTCAATTATTTTTTTGCCTGTTGTGCTTCCTCTGAGAGTAGGATAGTGTTGTCCCCTTCCCAAAAATCACTTAATGTCAAGGGGAGTAAAAGCATTGCAAGTGGACAATAAGCTACTTCAGTAATTAAAATACTTACAGGATACGAGCCCTGGTAAACCATAAAAGAAAATAATTATTTTTTCATGGAATTATCAGGCAGAGAAATAAATATTCCACAGTTTGGTCTAATTTCTCACAAGTATACCTCAGGTTTCTCTCCTAAATAAAGTTCCCAGCACAATTCATTGCAAGATTATGTTCTGGTTGCAAGATTAAGATTTTTGAACCAGAGGAGAAAAAGGACTGGAAGCAGAGAGAAAAGACAAGCAGCCCCAAGGGAAAACAGAGAC
>NW_008824908.1:1516025-1525125 GCF_000699105.1 Pygoscelis adeliae | reverse complement strand
ACTGGCAGGGTTGGACAGTTTTAGGGATCGTTTTGGGGGTTTTGATAGAATGGCATAAGATGCCCATGAAGTAAGATGTCCCTAGACATCTGATAAAAGGCAGAAGAATGCCTATGGAGAAGTTAATAATTCTCCCTTTAGAGTAAGGCTTGAATAAGCTGAAAGAAAAGAATAAATTGTTAAAAACAAAGAAAAACAAGATATGGAATATTATTTTCTATTCCATATATTGAATAAGGCAACAATTCTTAGGAAAAAAAATACTAAATAATAACATAATTAAAGATGTGTATGTCAGTTTGCATACAAGCACCAAGATGGGATTGGTACCATTAAACCTGTTTGCAGCTTTAATATTCTTTGAGTTTGTTGCATTTATATGATATCTACCATAAAAAAATACATTGTACTAAGCTGAAGGCAAAAGGTCTGTTAAGCAGGTAACACACACATGAAACATATATCTCCATTTTACTGGTACAAAAATACATTTTGGGCATCAATGTTTTTATTTTAGAACAACATCTGCTGTTATTGCTGCTATAATTGCTTGGACACCCTAAGAGTATTAACTGATAGAACACACAATGTTTCCGTTAAAACATAACAGATGTAAAACTTAATTTCATTCAATCTTTATTAAAATAAGTTACATTGTGTGTAGTTTTCAAAATGGTGTGTAATTAACTTCATGTCTAACCATGACAAACTGTGTAGTTGTACCCAGTTTCTTCCCCTAGACCTCTCTTGCAGACAATTTTCAAGCAGTTTTCTTACCTGTTGCTAGGATGCCAGACTACGGAATAGGATTTCTTTCCTGAAAAAATATTTCTGCCATTTTGGTTTCCCTTGCCTTATGTTCCCTTGCTTTCTGCTTTTGTTATTTTACTTACTATATGATATTATAATATTCCCTGCCACAACTGCAACTTAGGAGTGCACAGGGGCTTGGCATAATCATTCTCCCTTTACCTAAGTCAAGAGAATTTCTTAACTGAATAGGCTCTAGTTTGTTAATTAATTTATTTGTTTACACTGGAAAGGTTTACTATATATTGAAAATTGAAAATGTAATGCTAAGACACAAAATGAAGGGATTTAACCCTAGCAAGAGAAACTAGAAGTTTTTTGCCCTGACATGAAAAGGTAAATTCAAGGAATAATAAAGTAATTTCTATTTAAAATGTACGATTGTCTTATGAGTCATCAAGCAAATGAAAAGCATTTCACCAGAATTTTCTGACAAAGTCTTTATCCTTATATAGGGAATATTTTTCTACTGTGAAAACACTGAAATGCTAGCAACTCTTGTAAAGTGTTGTACAACCATGGTTATTTAATTGAAGTGGTTACTTTAACAGCTTAATACTTTCAAATTTCAAGGGCCATGTAAATTGCCTATCAAATTGCTGTCTGAAGGTTAAAAAGACTTTATAATTCCTCCTCAGCAGTCTTATTTCTCATAGCTGACCTTTGTAATCTTGGTGAATTTCAAGTAATTTGAAGCCTTGCTATCATTTGTTTTTAAGTTGTCAGTAACTGCTGTTACCGCAGAGTACTTCTACTTAGGGCAAACTACGTTCTCTGTTACACTCATTTATTTCCCATCAATTTTAATGAACATAAAGCATGATCAAAAATCAGTCTTCCAAATGATTACTTATGTGGCTTCAATCCACCAGAGCAATAGTTCTGTACAGCGATCAGCTTCTGTGAGTGTAAGCTTTAGTATAAGGGAAAATTTTCTAACTCTTCTTGTATGAAATGGACATACCATTTATTCTATCTGTGCTGATACAGCCTGCAAGTGTAGCTAAAAAACTAAGGACATGAAATTAAGTTACAATATTCACTACTAAAAGGTATCTATAGCCTTTGATAACTTCATTGAGCACCAGTTATGAAAAATCATGGGATTTGGAGAATGCTTTAACTACAGTGAGAATCTGATGAAGGGGAAAAATTTTGGAAAGCTTTCTCATATCAGTGTCATCAAAAGAAATTTTTAAAATATTTTGTTTGTATCTGAGAAAACATGCATAGCGTATTGCTAATTCTCAAACAGTTTCCCTCATGGAAATGTGCGTGCTAATACACTTGGTGATGCATCAGGTCAGTCTTGCTATTCATCTAAAAGCTATGTATTTCATTTTGCAGACACAAAATTGCATTTAATTATTGAAGAGTAGTTTAAATTAACACCGTTACTAATGTTTTTTACATCATTTAACAAAACAGGACTAAACCAACTTTGCTAGCACAGAAGTACGTGGCAAGCAGCTAAAGAACTGTTTTATGTTCTTTTCTGAATAATAATAAAAAATTACAGGCCACTTAAATTTCTAAAACACCACCAAAAGAAAAGCCTAAAAACACCACCCAAAAAAGGCATAATTTTTCCTCAAGAAAGCAAGCAAACAGGAAGGCGCAAAACATTTCAGAACGTGGAGTCTTGTTCTAATCGTATGCAAACACTTGCCCTCTGCCACACCAAATATATACATTGCTTACTGTTGGCCGGCTTAGGCAAATCACAGAGGACTTTGCAACCAGTTTATCCAGTTTGCTTTCAATGTCATCGTATGGAAGCAAAAGCAAAAGTTTGTTTCAGGAAAACCAAAATATTTTATACAGCAATCTTCAGTTCAAATTGCTATTTTCTCATGAGATAAAATCAAGAAACTTTGGGTGATAAACATTTAAAGACGTACTTTCCTCTTACAGCAAATATAAACATTATTAAGGTATCACTTTAGAATCACTTTTTAATAATCACCTCAGTATGAGAGTAAATACTATGGCATAAAAATTAATCATAAAAATTCTTCATGAATCACAAATCCAGAAAAGCAATAATCCCCTGAAGCAACATACTTCCTGAATAAAAAAAAGAATTAATCAATGGCATTATTTATATAGCTGTTATTAGGTAAGTCAATAATAAGATAGAAAATCATAACGATAGGTAAGTTTGGGAAATCTCTAAATGCACACATCATTGCAGTCGTGCCAGGAAGATTTTACTCAGTATTAGTTCTCCTTCACAATAAATTTGAAACACTTTTAGCTGAATTAAAATAATTTGTGGACATGAACTGTCACTCACTATAAATCGACAACTCTCCGGAAAGAATATTGATTTTTTATATACTGGTTTTGTCTAATCAAATCAATTTTTTTTTTACTTTGTATAGCAGCAGCTGAAACCGCAACAATAATGGAAATTTACTGTACATATACAGGGACACCAGGCATTTGTTCTTATTCTTTTTTTTTAAGGAAAGATGTAGGAATAGCTTAGAACGATAAACTCACTGGTAATATGCCATCCCCCTGCACATCAGAGAACGCTGATGGTCTTTTACATGTTAGAAAAAGCATACGCTCTAACCCAGTTTGGGACAGCTTTACATTTTTACAGCAGGAGTTATTTTTAAGTAACACAGTCAAAATATGCAGCTTGTTATTGCTTTGTTTTAGTACTTAGCAACTTCATGTCAAACGTTTGACCTCGCCAATGGATTTTCTTAAGGCTCAGTAGTGCTTGGAAGATGCTAAGGGTCAGCAATAGGCAATTTTGTAAACACTGTAATTACTACCTTACCTCTAAACTCAAACAAGTGGTCCTGTCCATGAATATTGGCTCCATTTCTCATCTTAGATTTGGCACCTGATTTTTCAGCCTGTTCTAAACCTCACTGTTCTCATTTATGTTATGCAGTGTTATGCAGTGTCTCCTATGAGTTGTGTGTCAGCTAAGGAGCAGAACGTGCTACGTTCACATCTTGCGCTCAAATGTTTGTCAGTCTGTTTTTCCCAAGATGATAAGGGCAGAACTCACCTAAGTGAGTTCCGGCAAACTTGCGCATGAAAGGGCAGAAACAATAGAGAAAATGCCCTGGAAAATTTTCACTCTGGCATGAAGAATTTTGGAATGTACAATGTTAAAATCAAAATGTTTTTATCATTGAAGACTTCTCCATTGCTGCATGCCTTTAAGTTATCAAGATGCCTTAGATCACTTGCTGTGTCATCTTTCTCTTACTGCTTACTTGCAGGTTACTAAAGGAATTGTAACCCTTAGAAAGATGTAACTTTAACTGTAAAACTATACATATTAATTTGTTATTAAGGCCCCGTTCCTTAATGAACTCTTCTCTAGTCAGACCCCTAAATCCTTAGGAGAACAGAGATATGCCATGCAGACCCTTGTGCAGGACTGGGTATGAGTTTTTCTAGTTTCAAAAATCAAGAATCTAGTTTACAAGTAAAATGAATGTTGTTAACCATGCCCTTTATAGGTATGCAAATTTTTGTGCTACAAAAACTATATATATATAGTTGTTATACATATGTACATTGTTATCTCACACTTCCTTACTTAA
Organism: Pygoscelis adeliae; assembly: GCF_000699105.1. Classification (NCBI taxonomy): domain Eukaryota; kingdom Metazoa; phylum Chordata; class Aves; order Sphenisciformes; family Spheniscidae; genus Pygoscelis; species Pygoscelis adeliae. The sequence continues at coordinate 1,520,740 of NW_008824908.1, read as the reverse complement.
GTGACTTTTGACTTCAATTTTGGAACAGAAATTTAACACCTGAACTAAGGATTATTGTAGCACCCAAGTCTGCCACACATAGCTATATAATTATTATTACATTTCATGGTAAAATTCAGGTTATCTAGGGCTTTTCACTGGGAAATGGAAAAAAACTAATTCCCCAATTCACTGTGATATGAATACTCCTTTATTATCCTTCCCTAACTTGCTGGGGTTGGCTTTCTCTGTGTAAAAGGTATGAGTATTTCTTCTTTAATGACATTGGCTATATAGTCTTTCTTTTGTATACCCTGAGCTACAATTTTAGAAAAGTAAGGAGTACTGAAGTTGGGTAGCTACCTAGTGTTTTGTCAAGGGATGTCATGTTTGGCCACATCCTTCAAGGAAGACTTACTGAAGACTGCAAAAGCAGTATAAACACAGTATTTTTTAAAAACTATAAATTTTTAGGTGCATGATGAATTATCATAAGGAAAAAAAATATTACCTATTGCCTGTAAGAAAAAGATTAGCAGGGTGCTTTGCTCATTCAATGCAAGAGAAATCTGGTTGGGATGTTACTACACAATAAGCACACATTAATAGAAATAGCCTGAAGAAACTATGGGAAAAATTAAAATCCTTGATAACAATCAGTACTGAAGGGAAAATTAGTTGGTCTGTCTTCTTTGGGTATAAAACTTGTTAAACATTCCAAATAATAATTACGCTGGTGCCTAAAAAATTATTATCCACAAAGCTCTGAAACCATGCTTTTGGATGTGATTTTGTAGGTAAGTTTTGTAACTGATAAGAAAGTAAATCCAGCAAATCTTATCTAAAGAAACAAAACCAAATTTCCCTTCTTAAGTAATATGAAAGCTTATTACATTATAGCCCTTATAAAAGCATTTTCAAACTTCTTGTAACATGATTGATTAGGCTGGCTTGGAAGATGCACAACAGGCAACAGTTAGATACTTCTACATGTCATCTGTTATTCCAAATTCTTTAAAATTTATGCTCATTTATTTTCCCATAATTACAGCCAAAGTAATCAAATGTTATTTTGTGAAAAAACAGATCAAAACCAAACCAGTGCTGAGGCCCTTTAAAAGGTATAATTGCTCTGCACGAAACCAGCAGTGACTTCCTTCCACAGAGTGACATCCACTGAAAGGACCGGACGAGAGATGCATTTCATGTGATAGGATTATGGAACTTCTGACATTAGCCATATGCTCTCTTCCACTGAAATGAGGAACCTGTTAGTCTGGGATAAGAAGGGCTGAATAGTCATATGTGCAAATGATTTACTGGCATTCTTACAGACCTAGAAACGTCAATGTTCTCCTTGATGAAAATCACCAAGAGATTCAGCAGAATATCTCCATAGTGGATTAACTTTAATAAATTAGAGATAATGCATTGTGGATTTGTAATATCTCCAGAGTGTCCTTACATTACATTAAGTTAGCTTCAGAGCAAATAACAGAACAAGGACATGAAATCTCCTGGGGCATTGAGGAAGATCATGGGATACACCTGGATTCAATCTAGACCATTGTCAAGGAAGATCAAGTCAACTTTTTTCCATAATAATTGCCTGACTTTTATAAAATGGCCCTCAAAAAAAGGTTATAATGTCTTAAAAAATGATACATAGTGGTAATTCCAGAGGAAGATAGATGTCAGAATAAAAGACCTTAATTTGCTTCTGGGAAGATTAATTCATAACATCAGACAATGCCAGAGTAAAACTATTAATTCTAAATTCATAATTTTTTTTAAAAGATAATGTTTTCATTGAAGAGGTTATCTGTTAAAACAGAAGTTTTGATAACTATCCAAATGTTTTTGTCATTATATTAAGCACTTTTATCCTACCTGCTCAATCTGGCTTTAATTACATATTTTAGTAAACAAACAGGTTTTGGGGGCATTAAGATTTTGATTTCTTTTTAGGATCTTATTTAGAAGTCCTATTTCCATTGCTGTCATGGTTTAACCCCAGACAGCAACTGAGCACCACACAGCTGCTCACTCACTCCCCCCTGGTGGGATGGGGGAGAGAATCAGAAGGGTAAAAGTGAGAAAACTCATGGGTTGAGATAAAGACAGTTTAACAGGTAAAGCAAAAGCCACGTGCACACAAGCAAAGCAAAACAAGGAATTCCTTCACTCCTTCCCATGGGCAGGCAGGTGTTCAGCCATCTCCAGGAAAGCAGGGCTCCATCACGCAGAACGGTTACTTGGCAAGACAAACGCCACCACTCCAAACGTCCCCCCCTTCCTTCTTCTTCCCCCAGCTTTCTATGCTGAGCATGACGCCATACGGTGTGGAATATCCCTTTGGTCAGTTGGGGTCAGCTGTCCCAGCTGTGTCCCCTCCCAACTTCTTGTGCCCCCCCAGCCTACTCGCTGGTGGGGTGGGGTGAGCAGCAGGAAAGGCCTTGACCCTGTGTCAGCACTGCTCAGCATTTAACGAAAACATCCCTGTATGATCAACACTCTTTTCAGCACAAATCCAAAACACAGCCCCATACTAGCTACCATGAAGAAAATTAACGCTATCCCGGCCAAAACCAGCACAATTGCTCACAGGACCATGCAATCCAAAAGCTGCCTGCATGTTTGTGAACTTAATGAGGCTGTCGTTTCCTGTTGAGCTCAAGCAACACTGAGGTCTGCTCGGACTCCTTTTCTTTCTCAGTTGTCCTGTGAAGTCCTTTACATGAGTACTAGGTCAGATCAGCTTGCTGAGAGCTGGTTCGATGATGATGTATCTGTTTTGGGCTGGGGGGGCGGGCAGTCTGCTCAGTTAGTTTTCAGTTACAAGCTTCTCAAGGATTGAAAGGGAGGGATTCCCTCTTTCAAGGGAATTTTACTTTTTATTTCCTTTTATGGGGACCAGGACTTTGTATGGAAAGTCTGTCTTTGAATCATGTTCATTGTTTTGAATCTTTCCTGATCTCAGAACAGAAGGTTTGTAATTTACCCTAGCAAATTAAAGGTGAAACAAAATAGAGAAAAAGTACTTAGGAAGTGGTAACTAAGAGTGAATTTAGAAAGTAGAGGGGAAAAAAAGTCAAAGGGGCAAAAATAATATCCCAACTAGACAAAACATGTAATACAATACAAAGGTTATTTTTTCATATATAACCTGAAATAAATTATTTTACTTTTCCATAACTGTAAAACATTTTCTATGTGATAAGGATAAATGCAGTAAATTCTACTGCATAGCAGGTTATCAGAGGAATCAGTTACTTTTACATACCCACACATCATTTACTTTCAAATAATTCCCAAAAATTTAATTTGCCTCCACTTACAGTGTATGGCATAGTTTTTTCAGTGTTCTAGCATGCTCATGGTTCATGAGTCATGCAGGCTAAAACATGATAAGAAGCAGGTCTAAGAGATTAAATTTGAGTAATTAAATAAATGCAGTGTAATTACAACTCTGACCTTAAAAATCTAGCAAATTATTCATACTCTTCAATTTTTCTGTTGAAGACAAGTGTCTTAGTATCAAAGTCTGTCATACATTAACTTTCATTATAAGCATAATTAATGACAGTCATACTGCTGAAGATCAAGTTGACAGGAAATTGCCTACAACAGCTGAGCATGAATTGCCTTTGAAGATGTGACCAGCTTAGCCACGCTTTTCTTCTAATGATATTTTACATCATTCTTATTATCGTTGCTTTAAGCAGAGACTGGAATCTTCTTTATGTCGGCACAAAAATAAGCAACGAAGGAAAAGAGGCATCACATATTCCTGAGAAACTCTGCAATGACACCTCCAGCCTTTATAGCTGCAGCACTGTGGTACACTCTGGATGCCCCAGCTGAGAGAAGAGAAGAGAAGAAGAGAAGAGAAGAGAAGAAGAGAAGAGAAGAGAAGAGAAGAGAAGAGAAGAGAAGAGAAGAGAAGAGAAGAGAAGAGAAGAGAAGAGAAGAGAAGAGAAGAGAAGAGAAGAGAAGAGAAGAGAAGAGAAGAGAAGAGAAGAGAAGAGTTGAGTTGAGTTTTCAGTTGGAAGGAACCTACAATGATCATCTAGTCCAACTGCCTGACCACTTCGGGGCTGACCAAAAGTTAAAGCATGTTATTAAGGGCATTGTCCAAATGCTTCTTAAACACTGACGGGCTTGGGGCATTGTCCACCTCTCTAGGAAGCCTGTTCCAGTGTTTGACCATCCTCTCAGTAAAGAAATGCTTCCTAACGTCCAGTCTACACCTTCCCTGGTGCAGCTTTGAACCATTCCCAGGCGACCTATCACTGGATAGCAGGGAGAAGAGATCAGCAGCTCCCTCTCCACTTCCCCTCCTCAGGAAGCTGTAGAGAGCAATGAGGTCGCCCCTCAGCCTCCTTTTCTCCAAACTAGACAAACCCAGAGTCATTAGCTGCTCCTCATGGGACATTCCTTCCATCCCTTTAACCAGCTTTGTTGCCCCTCTCTGGATGCATTCAAGTACTTTATCATCCTTCTTAAATTGTGGGGCCCAGAACTGCACACAGTAATCAAGGTGAGGCCGCACCAATGCTGAATACAGCGGGATAATCACCTCTTTTGACTGGCTGGTTATACTGTGTTTGATGCACCCCAGGGTGCGGTTTGCCCTCTTGGCTGCCAGGGCACACTGCTGACTCCTATTGAGCCTGCTGTCGACCAGCACCCCCAGATCCCTTTCTGCAGGGCTGCTCTCCAGCCACTCCTCTCCC
>NW_008824908.1:1484935-1515156 GCF_000699105.1 Pygoscelis adeliae | reverse complement strand
GACTCCCAAGACCTTTGGTAGATGATCGAGAGGGATCCTGCCATAACATCCACTAGCTCCTTCAGTACTCTGGGATAAATCCCATCAGGCCCTATGGACTTGTGAACGTTCAGCCGATACAGCTGGTCCCTAACAATTTCAGTGTCCACAAATGGAAAGTCACTGTTCCCACAGAATGCACACATCTGTCTCCAGACAGCAGCACCCAGGGCCTAGGTGGATGGTTTGGGTTGACCACCGTCTTAACTGTCGCACACATGTGGCTGCTCAGGAGCCTCATTCAACAGCCTCCTAGCATTCACTTTTTGCCACCCTCTTCTTTATGCAACCAAGCTGCTCAACAGGTATTTGTCGCAGTTTCTCAGCTTTAGCTGTGACCTACATTCAGAGGTGATGACTACAGTTACTGAGATGCCCAAGCTCGACCTACATCCTCCATAAGATGATTAGACCAACTAGACCATGCGTTTCCTTGATCCCTACTGCAGTCCTGTAGTACAAGGCGTTTTAGCTAGCTTGTCTGAGAGGCTGGGTATTTATGATGGAGTAGAATGGCCTGTAGCAATCATATACCTTACTATAATCTGTAATTAAACAGACAGATTTTTTGCTAGAGAAATAGGAAGAATTTACATACAGCCAAAATTAAACAAAAAAACCCACAAATAAACAAACAACCCCCCCAACTCTTGTATAAATACAAAGATTCCCCTTATGCCTCAGAAAGTCCCAGAGAAATAGGGATTTGTCTCATTCCTAGTCGTACTTTACTGACCAGCTTTTGGTATCAGACCCAAGTCAGTCCCTCTTCTGCTCGTTCCCAAATGCAGCTGTTATTTTATCATAGCTACCTCAACAGCTGATCTGCGCATCTCTGGCTGGGAATGGTGTCTTGTGTCAGTTATCTGTCAAAGTGTAATTTCTTCAAGAGGCAGGTAGGCTGCACAGTGAGGAGGTCATACATGCTGTGCTCAGGCTGCACTGGCCCAGGCTGGGATATGCTTTACTGTCCTGCTGAGTTTCTAGCCTGACGTATCTGGCTGTTGCTGTGCCTACACAGCACATCTGACCATGTTTGTGACCAGGATGAGATTCCCATGTCTCTCTGGGAGAGGGACAGTAGGATGTACCTAGGACTTCCCACACACCTCTACCCTTCCCCATGTGCCCCTCAAGCAGAGCTTGTGTGCTCCCAACCCCTAAACCTTGACTCCCAGGTTCCCAACAGATTTCTGCTCCTGCAGTTGCTGGTGTTTGAGCAGACATAAAAAGTCCCTCCAATGGATCCTGAGATGTCGGCAGCTGTACAACAGCATAGGGTGGGCCTTTCATGTTACCAGTGGTGTGACCTGTGAGGAAAGTCCTTCCCTTATTTCCTCAGCTTCCCTTGGCTGAGGCTGTGGATAATGAGGCTTAACACAACAATGTCAAAGGGTGAGGACAGACTACTAATTCTGACCACAAACTGTCATGGATTACCAGAACATAGGTGACAGCCTCTATAAATGTCACTGCAATCTTTACATTAGCAAAGCATTTTACAATTCTAGTGGGTCACCATCAAGTTTTTTAACTATAATTTGAACTTCCTTCCAAGATCAGTGAAGCCGCCTCTGGTGAGATAACCATGCATTACCACAAAATTACTCCTAAACTACCCCTTAAATATAGTGATAAGATTTCCTCAGCAAAGGCCCAGCCGGACCAGAAGCACACAGAGCTGTAGAGGATTTATACAAATAATGGGCAGGCTACTTTGATGCCTTTTAGATAGGGGATGGCAAAGCAGGGATTATTTGGGTTTTGGTTTCAGGGGAAGCTACAAAAGTATAGGGTCGATGGGATACCTTCAGAGGGCTATGAGAGGCTGGTGTAGATGAGCATCCATCAGATGGCGGAATACAACTTCTTGGCAGCCATCTCTCTGCATTTGAGTTTCCCCACCAAAAGAGCCGGAGTGTACCTCTGAGCTGTCACTGAGCAACTGGGGAACTACACCCGGGATTAGTTGCAGCCACATTTTTAAAGTTGCTTTCTTATAGCTTCCATTTGTGTAGGCACAATTTATAGAATATAATTATCATTGTAGTTATGTCACAGTATACAAATAAGTGAGGTCCATGTATGAACATACAATTGTTTGAGTTAAAAACTGACCTTTTTTAAGATACGTTGTCTGTTTGAATCTAATAAATCACGAGTTGCACTTAGTGAAGAGATTTATATAGCAGTGAGCTACATTCATATTTCACTTCTCTAAAATGCATTTTAGAAATGATGTGAAGTTTCCCTTGCAGTAGAACTGCTTAACTTCTACTGATACAATGAATTATTTTTCCCCATTACTTATCCCTGTTACCTGAAGTTGCCTCATAACTGCTCTGGCAACAGCAAAATAATTACCCTATTATTAATAGCTATTTACTGGTACCTATAATATCATTATGCCATTATTAAATAATCATGCTATTATTATTTATTACTTCATGTAAAGCCACTCTGTTTGGACAGGAAGAATAATAGACCACAGTACATTTTTCATTTTCTAAGGAGTTAAACACATCTCAATCATAAAAGGGTCTACTTTTCTGTATTTTTTAAATTATTTTTAAACTTAAAAAAATATTAATTTACTGACATGGTGTTCTGAAAGAAGATTAGAAAAATGGGATTCTGAAAAGATTAGAATATTAGCAAGAAAGTTTGCAAGAATTCGTGAATCTCCTTTCCCAGTGATATCCTACCATTTCCACCTCACTCATTAAGACTTTGCATATAAAATAAAATACTGTGGGGAAAAACAGATACTGAAGAAAATATCTTTAATCTGGAAAGTAAGCCTATTTAAATATAATGCTTGCCTTTAGTATCACTTGTTGAATAATGATAGAAACATCTGAGAGGCTTATATTCTACTGTGAATTTAAATTTTAAAAAATCTAGAGTTTCAAAATATTCTAATGAGACAACAATAATTCCTCAGCTTTCCACTTCATTTATAAACATATAGCTTAAAATTCACCAGGTCTATATATTCCTCAGGAAAGAAAAAAGAAAAACTTCTCAGCTTTGCCATATATGAGAGGACTTTTGGCTAAGTTTCAAAATCCATTCTACTTACAGTTCTGTATAAATTTTAAAATCACTATCACAGAACTGTAAGGTGTGAGATGTCAACAGATCCAGTAGTCTATCCAGCTTGTAATTTTTACTTTTTGTAGAAGGAGTGTAAGTCCAGAGACAGGAGCAGATTTTTTTTGCATAGCCACCCATACCTACCTTCGTACCTCTTACTGGTTTGAATATATCCTATATTTCAACATTTTCTCATGTATTTCTCATGTTAAATACGGCCTTTTCTTTTCAGGCTCTGAGGATCAAAATGCTTATGAAACACATCATATTTATGTTAGATATCAGGAGACATCCACTTGATTCTGACTACCAAGCTGGTCGTTAGCTATTCCTTATTAGGGGTGACTACTACTAGGAGTGAATTTTCGTTCTTGACTTCAACCCAACTCATGCTTATGTCTTCATTTAACACAATAATTTTATTTATACATATATATACATATATATATGAAAATATAGAGTTTGATGGGGAAATGCAATATTTTCAAGGAAAATATGTGTCAGAATTATTTAGTCAGACTAAAGGATATATAAAGTAATTTGTAGCCATCACATTGATCATAACACTTTTTCAGTAATGAGCACTTCAGAATGATGAATCTGTTATGGTCCTGATTAGTCAACTGATTCAAGTTTTGGTTCTGCAAAACATCATCTGGTTTTTTTAGAACATGAATATTTTTCTCAAACTAGACTCACACAGAAACACCACTGCTATTTTCAAGTGCAACAAAGGTAAAAGGTAAAATCTAAAGGCTGACTTGCAGCCACAGTACTTTGATCAGTAGGATGAAGTGTTGAAGAAAAGGGATAAACATTAGAAAAAGACACACAGACATTAAAGATCAAATACCCAAACACTTTTGGTTCAAAATAAAACTATGTTTCCTTCTGGATTTGTAAATTCTTCTCAGAAAGTTAGGAGCCTAAATCCCATTGAGGGCAAAATTGGCTGCCTAAATCCCACTGAACGTAACCTGTTTAGCGACTTTAAAAAATACCTATTATGTGATTGGCATACTTAAATATCAGGAACACTTCTGAGGTCCAGGAAGTCTGGACCTCAAAAGATTGTGGGAATTATTGTGTGTGCATGGTTGACTAGAGAAGGAAAGAAAGATTTGACATGCTTAAGGTCACAAAACCAAATTAGCACACTGTAAGAAAAAGTCACTATTCCCACATCTTTTAGTGCCTGAAGGAATACAGTTAGGAGTGGGGCAGCAGGACCACTCTTCAATGCAGCTGATGATATCCATGAAACAATCAGGTTTGCTCCCACTGCCTAAGAAATAAAAACAGGCTGCGTAGCATCAGAAGGCAAGTTGAGAATTTTTTTAAAGGCAAGAAACTCTGATATTCAAGAGCTTATTGAAAATCTGTCAGCACTAAAAAGATAATTTCATGTGAGAGGTACTGGACTACATTCATCGCTGTCATAACTCCGTTTCAATCAGTAAGTTACCCTAGGATGAGTTTAGGCTGCCCATAAAGAAAGTTATAAACCACCAGACAGAGTCAGAGTTAATTGAGTCAAACTTACTTAAAAATTAAAAAAAAAAAAAAAAGACAAAAATAGACTATTTCCTTTAATAAACTGAGATTGTGTAATAGTTATGGTTCCAGCTAGATTACAAAGTAAAATCTGAATAGTGCTTTTGTTCTTCTTTATTTTCAAAATTAGAATCTATTACCATCAGCGCTCAGTTTACAGCCACAAGTGAAAATAAGAAATCCCTAAAAAATTGAATTACTTATTGAATTACTTACCCTCTATTTATATTAATTAGAAGAAAACACTTTAAAGGAATTACACTTCAGTCAATAAAATAGTTCCAAATGTAACTGGAAACGGGACAAATTAAAACATTGAATTAAGAGAAATCTGAACTGCTTACAGCCACCCAAGGCTAGTCCTATAAAAACAAGCGAACCATGCTGTGGTTATAAGAAAAACAAAAAGTATGACTGTCCATAAAATAGTAATAATAATAATTAAACTGTGATAAAACAGATCCTGGTAAATACTCTATTGCCAAAAAAATATTTACAGGTTTGTGACATCAAAGATAAAACCATTCAAGGAAAGAGATATTTTTAACCTGTAGGCTGTCCATTTCCTTAAGAATAAGGCAAAGGAAGTAAGGTTTTTTTGTGTCTCTGTATATTCATATCCAAAGAAACACTGGCTTACTTGGCAGACAAAGCCCAGTCTTTCAACATTTGGGTAGACAGTCAAGAGTAAACACATCTGGAGACAGAGTCATGAAGCTCTGACATGGAGTTCTCATTTAATAAGGGCAGAGCATATATGCACCATACAGTTGGCCAATTGCCTTATGGTAGTGAGGTAGGAGGATGAAGACAGTGAAGAGAAATGGGTTCTTAAGCCAAAGAGGCTGAAAGCTGTTACTGCCTCCCTCATCGCTATCCGTGCTACCTGAGTAGCTCCTGCCCGGGAAACCAAGACCAGGCCTTCAAAAAGGCTAACGCAGGCAAAGGAGAGTCGTTCTTGAGACTGCTTATCGCTCCTTCTCAATCCTTTCAGCTCTGATAGCAGTTACCATGGAATTTTCTTTTTTCTACTTCGTAACTTTTCTCCTACAGTGCAGCTGGAAAAAGATGATTTTCAAAAGTGGAAAGTAGCAGAAGCCCTTTCCAGCCCCTTACTGGTTTTTTTCTGCCTGTTCATATAATGTCACATTATTGAGACAATTCTAAGAGTCCTGGGAGGTACCAGACCTAGTTCCCTAAAGAATAAAGGAAATTTTTCACTTTTCCAAAGAATGCGAAACAAAATGGAAGTAGAACCAGCCTGCTAATTTGTCAGCCTGACTCAGTGCTGAAAGTATCCCATACTTTTTAATTTTAGAACTCCAGGAAGCAGTTACACCTGACTGTGCAGAGGTAGGAGCTTGTCCCTGAAAAATGTTCCCTGCCATGCTGGTTGCTACATGCTTGTTATTACCAGCAGCAGTGATGCCTTCTGTGAGGTACTTAATATCACTCTGCAGGAAAATAATTACAGGATTTTAGTTGTACTGAATCTGGTCCTCAAGAGAGACTGATGGTGTTGCACGTGCAATTCTAAACAGAATATCCTCACTCTGTTTTCGCACTGCAGTAGTTTAGAGAGTATCTGCTAGTTTAGGAACAAATAGCCTTGAAAGTCACTCTCCAGCTTTAACGATCTCATACGGTATACCCACAGTGCATTTATAAGTGCATAGGAAACTGTTTAAATATTTAGATTGATATGCGTATTACTATTTTTTCTAATCTAAGATAAGTATTTTTAACCACAGAAAATAATGCAAAATGCATAGAGTTAACCAATTTCCAGTGTTTCTCTTGTAACTTTTCTAACTCAAGTCATGGTTTTATTATTCAAGGGAAGTAGCACTTTGACTTTCTTGGGATCTGAACACAAAGGCAAAATACACCGAAAGAGTACAGACTACAGACACATACGCACATAGACATTTACACTTCTAGCTTTTCTTGAAATGAAGTTGAAAGCCCCAGTTTTTTCTGAGTCCATCCTTGATGCCCAAGATACATTTCTAAGAAAGGAGTTTTTTTCTGGAGTGAGAGACAGACAGATAAATAGACAGATATGGACACTTCAAGAAAAGCTAACAGTGAGACAATTTGTTTTATGAGGATCTATTCTATTCCATGAGCACCACTTAGCCAATGAAGTGGATCACAGCAGAAAAATAGTTTTACAGTGAAAAGGCTATCGAGCAATTTCTTTTGAAGGCTATCAAGAAAAAGGAGGTTGTGTTATTTATGCATGCAAGATTTGATTGCATTCACTTTATCAGCTGCTATGCAAAAAAAATTATATCTTAATAGTAAATCACCTGCAATGGGCAGGAAAGTTAGATTTTATGTGTATAATAATGTTGAAGTAAAATATATCATTGGACTAATACAGACATACTGCAATTATTTCTGCTCATCAAATCTCTTATATGAAAGGATGATAATTTGCTTTTCCTTTCCGGTGATGATATTCAGTTTAGCTGACCTGTTTAATCAGTCAGTAGAAAGGAAAGGAGGACAGAAAATCTGATTTATATTCATTTTACATTTGTCAACATTTACAAATAATTAAAGCTAACATTCTATAATGGTACTGCTCTAATAACATTTTATATAATGATAGACATATTTTCCTCTGTCCCAGCAGATTCTTTTTTTAAAAATAATTTTTTCATAAAAATTGATCTGTCTTGATATTTTTCAGTGGCAGGTATTGTTCACAATCAGGCAAAAAGGGGTTTTATTTATCTGACCAGTTGTCATTATCTATAGGTATGATCACCTACTTCTGAACTATCTACTTTATGCTTCCTCTATAGGGGAGGACAGGAAGGAACATGAGGACACAATTAATCTAATCTTAAGGTTAATGTTTAGAATTAATCAGATGAATGCTGTGGAACGGCCTATTTTTCCTCCTCTGGGTATGAAGGGAGCCCAGCACGCCTAATTTAAATGAGGAAGCATGTGTTGTAGTTTCTGAACTTCACATGGTGAATACCACAGCAGGTGTCCCCAGTTGGATTAACATTCCCTTAGTGTCCCAGTCAGGATCTAACCCTTAGGGTGTTTTGTGTTGCTGCTCCAAATTAATTTAAGTTCTTTTGACTTTGACAGAATGCCTCTTATAGTTCCACAGAGATACAGAGTTGTAGTTAATAAATGAGAACATACACCCAAAAAGGTGGCTAGTGTTCATCTAGCAGCACGAAGGAAGGAAGTTCTTCATTTCTGTTTGAATATTCATTCGACTGCTTCATAGAATACATGTATCCCTTCATATATGTCCCTGTATCCCAGTCAAATGTCATTCACAATGAAAGCATCATGGACAGTGTCTAGCAAAAAAGTTCCGGTGAATTGACTGAACTCACATGTTTCTTTGAAAAGCCCATATTCAAGGAATACTCCTAAAAGAGGTTATTGATCATGCATTTTATGCATATTATTATTATCCTTTACTTTCAAGACATACAATCTATTTTACAGTATATGGGATACTTTTGACATTTAAAGGTTCTAACTGTTGGTTTTGGCAGGAATATAAAATAAGGATTAGTTGCAGAATGAGATAACAGCCTTGGAAGATAATGAGTAAAAAATAATTTTCAACAATAGATTATACATGTTACTGCTCCTGTTCAAACCTATCAGCTCATTTTCAATTTATCATGGGTTGTACAAGATGGACATAATGACTTAACAATTATGCAATTTTATGTCATGACACTGCACGTGTTTTGCTTTTGACTGTATGAAATGACCTAAAACAACCAATTTGATAAATCCCCTCACAGGGGAGTAGCATGCAGCAACGTTCTGAGAATATTTTGGCACCTGTTGAAAGCCCTCCCAATATACCAGGCTACCATGAAGTTAGGCTAAATTTAGGGAATGCCAATACCTCATCCTACAGTGAGTAAACTAGCTGGCAAGCTGCAAAGGTTCCCCTGCATTCAGAAGCAGCACACCTAGTTCTTGCTTTCCTTCCATAGATGCTGAAGTACCAAGACAGCTCGGCTGTAGCCGAGTTGGTGGGACAATCATCAATGTTTTTAACCATCCTTCACACTGCAAACATACTACAGATATTTGCACTTGTGGACTTCCTGTAAACAAAAGAGAATAATAAATTTAGTTGGGGAAAAGATGTTAGACAGAGATAACTTGAGTTACACAGTTACAAAGTGCAGGAATGGCAAGCTTACTCTCACTTACACAGAAAAAATAGGGTACTGGTGAGTTCTGTTTTTTCCGTGAAAGAGTTTTCTGAGAAGATGTTATAAATTTTCTATGAAACAAGGTTAAAATGTGGGGAGAAATCCAGCAGTGGGAGTATAGCTTGATTATGCTATGTGGTGCCCCATTAATCTCAGGCAGGTTGTCTCTTGCCAGAACATGTGATTTGAATAAAAATGTTTATCGTGTTTCACAGCTGTATATCAATTTGTCCAAGCTGTAATTTGAGCATCAAGACTTTCAGATGCATGTGTCCAGAACACTACAATACATCACCTTAAAAATGGAAAGAATTCCTTTTTTAACAGGATTTTGATAACCATGAAATGAGTGAGCAAGTGAAAGTATAAGAGGCGCTAGGGGTTTTTTTGCAATGTTGGCTTTAAAGACATCAGTTTGTTCTTGCTGGAGAGAAATCCCACTACATGAGGAATTTTGCCAGACAAAACAATTTCAAGTGAACATGAAGGGATACAGGCTTTCTCTGATTAAATTCTCTCTCTCTCTCTCTCTTTTTTTTTTTTGTTTTAAATGAGTAGCAAGGTAATATGTGTCCACATATTTGGACAACTAAAATTTTTAAACTTTGTGTATACAGTGGTCTCTATTCAGTTGACTCCAACTAGTAGCATCCAACAAAAACATTTTCTTCTTCCACTTTCTAAGTTTCTGAATGTTTCCATTTGGCCCTAAGATATTATCAATGCAGATGATGAGTATATAAATAATATAGTCCCTGAAATTCTAAGAATTGTATCTTGAGTTTCACAGATCAGATGCAATACCTGCATATACATCATTAAAGCTGCTGCTATCCTTTATGCAATGTCAATCATTTCTATGAATAATAGCATTTTACTTTCTTCTTATACTTCATTCAGAGTTTATACTTTTCTTTCACTTCCCATATTTCCTCTCTTGTGAGCTTGCCTGTCAGTCTCCATACCATTGTGCCTATTACTGTCTAGATTTCACTGTGGTAAAATCTTTCCCCACATCAACACTTCTGATTTTTTCATTCCTACAAATCCCTGTTCTGTGGCTTCCAAAAATCCCAGATCTCTAGACTCTGGTACATGCCGTAAAGCGCAATCCTTCCTTTCAGTTCTCCACTGCCTCAAATCTATTCAAAAGAACTGTCTTATCCTGTTGAAATGTCTGCTAGCTACTAAAATCCTCAAAAAACTAGAGATTTGTGCACTTGGCCTAAACCTGGAAGATGAGTTCAGGCTCTTTACTACAGCTCCCATGTATCACAGTGAACAAGCCAAATGCTGCCATATCCTTTAAAAGATACACAGGCACCTGCTTAATCTTGGAAATGCTTAATGATGGTAATATTAGCAGCCAATCAGCATGTGCCAAAATAATTTCTGACCTGTTATTTAGCTAATAAGGTGGTCAGAGCCCACCCTATGCCAAAGCTAAAATAACCCAATGAGAGATTTTGAGACTAAAGAGTAAACACCAGTCCCACAGCAAGGCACAGCACACACAAATCTATGTATTTTATATGTACTTTATATACTCTTGCTAAAGGCTTGCTAAAGACAAACTATTACAATCTGCGGAAGCAATTTCATGAAAAGAAAATTAGAAGGCATAGAGGTCTGGACAAGCATCAGATATTGAGTCTGAGACAAGAGACACCTTTCCCAGCAGGTACTGGGATGAGTAAGCAACCTGGCAAGACTGGTTCAAGGATCCTCAGAAAAAGTACTGCTTTTTTTTTCTTTCTTGTTTTTTTTTTTTCCTGGAAAGGAAAGGCTCCGAGAGGCTCCTAAGTCACCCAGGAGGGACACGACCCCACGATGGTGGCATCGCCACAGCTGCACATAGAAGCAGCCAGCTGAACACTGAGCCCCACTCCACTCCTGCCTCTGTCAGCTGCCCAGTCGCTCCAAGACACCACAGCAATGCCAGATCCCGTCCTTCGGCATCCTTTCTTTTTTTCCCCAAGTCATTTGAAAAATTATCCTCAGACTTACAAATTATTTGTTGATGTCTCCTTCAACTCATCATTGTGAATATGTCGCTTACCTTTGAAACAGATCTTGAACTGTGTGAGAAAACATGTTGCGGTCCTGACACCCTATCTGTGCAGATGGATCTGTTGACTGGCACGTAGTAAAATTATTTGTTTTTCTCAAAAATCTATGTGAATTCTACGTATTGATTATAGATTATAAGATTATAAGACTATAAGATATATATATTCTATATATGACATATAAATAGCATATGACATAAAATTGTATTGCACCGCTCTTGGGGTCTCCTTTGTCATGGTCTCTCTTTTTGTACAAGCCTTTATACTGAGTGGTGCCCACTATCCCTCCCACTTCATAAAGCCTATGAACAGAATCAAGTCCGTTCATCAAATTATTTTTTCTAAGGAGCTTTTGTGAAGAAGTCATGATATTTTTTCAAGCATTTTGTTGTGTTAGCAGCATGAAAGCTGCCATTACCAAACTTAATAGAAAAAGCTTGCTGAAAGCTGATTTGCCAGGATCTCTATTTAATTGCAATATCTTATTACATGTAGATGGCAACCTTCTTTCTCCAGAGAGAAAGCTGTAAGGCTAACTCTGGAGAAGGGTCATGCTTAATGAGCCTGGGCTTTTGCCACTTTGCTGTGTATGATTTCTCCATCAAATAAAGCGATAACATAAGTATGTATTTCTCTTTTAAGAGTAGGGGAAATAAGTTACCACGGTAGTTATGGCTGGCTTAGCTTACTTGTTTCTTTGCTCTTGACTCAACAGGACTTCGAACTCCCTCACAGACATTTACAGGAGAAAGAGAAACCTCCAGATGGGCTACAATTACTAGAAATGAGCAGATGATTTTATAATGGAAGCAGAACTGGTTGGATTTACCTCTGCAGTTTCAGGAGCACTCTGATTTAACCTCAACTATTTACTAGACTGAGACTGGCAGGAAGATAACTTACAGTTTCAGAAAAAGGCATTTAATTCGACTTAGTGTTGATTGCATGGAGCAGTAGGTATGCGTGGGAAATGACATGGCAATTGCATAGAATGCAATCTGGAAGTGGGCATCTGAACAGCTATGTCTGATGGTTATTCAGCCCTTTGTGCTATAGCCTCCTTGCCTCTGAACTTTGTTCGTTAGCAGACTAGGGAAAGGGCAAAGCTGATTTTTTGTTAGCTGTGTGACTCCCGCATCATGGCTCCAGCCCTGCCTCTTATCAGAGGAACCAGGGGAACCTTAGTCTGCTCTAAATTATGTTCATTTGCAGTATCCCCTTTGTGAACATTTCCCTGATGGAGAATAACTGGAAAAGAACAGGGCTGGGCTACACTCCAGCCTTTTTCCAGCAGTCACCCCAAGTTGGAGACTATGTTTGCAGCCACCCTGCCAGGTCCACACCCAGCGAGGAATTCACAAAACTGTAGTCTGTCTTCAGCTCAGGGGTGCTGTTGTCAGCACAATTAGGGACATAGAAATTGCCATATCAAATCAGAATAATGGACTGTCTAGTACAATACCCTGAGGCCAGTAACAGATGCTTCCGAGAAAAATGTTTAAAAAGAATCAGTGGTAGGTAAATGTGGAATAATCTGCTGTTAGGGAAAGTTTTTCTTACCCGCTTGTGGAAAACTAGATATTACACATTATTTTGCATTATATGCACATCTGCTTACCTGTGATATTAGTCTTGCCTTACAAGTGTTAAGCTGAGGGAGACTAATAAGGGAAACCAAATAAGTAACAGAATAATGGCAAAGAGGAAAGGCTGGCATAGGGTATACCAAGGGTTCTTAATGAAGCTGTCACTGAGAAATAAACCCTAGTCTGGAGCACACTCGGACGGCAATGCTGACTCTTTCTTGCCCAAACTTAGGATCAAATAATATATCAGACTTGAAAAATAATTATTTCAAAGGATGGGAAGAGAACTTGATTGAAAGGCTTGTCAGTGACTCAAGTTTAATATGGAGCAAAGCACCCTGAGAACATGTTGTAAAAATGAAGACATTTCTCTAAGATTTATGGGAGCATCTGACTGGGGAGAGGTTTGCAGTCTCCATTGCTTGGGGTGGGCTGCAGAAGCTTTTAGGTATATCAATACTGCAAAATGTTTGTGTGCTAGATTCAGCTCTAGTTTACAGTGTTTTTCATGTTTATCTTGCAGGGTAGTTCATCACTGGTGACAGAAGCACTGTGGATGCAGCAGTGCGATATAGCAAGTTTCAAATCCAATTCAAATAAAGCAGAAAGGCTTTAATTCCTGGTATGGTGACATCTGGAAACACAGACACAAGCAAAGTGGAGGTGATACATTTTCCTGGTTACTAACTGGCATGCATAAGATATTCCAATATTCATGTGTACAAACTAATCCCATATACAGCCTACTTCCAATTTTTGTGAATAAAAGCCTAAGGAAGACTAGGATTGGTCACAAATCCGAGAGCAAGACCCTCATTTCAGGCCTTAGAAAGCAGTAACAAAGTGCTCCATCTGTTTTCCTGTCAATGTAGTATTGTTCACTATTGTTGTGGTTTAACCCAGCAGGCAGCTAAACACCACACAGCTGTTTGCTCACTCCCCCTACGCACAGTGGGATGGGGGAGAGAATTGGGGGAAAAAAAAATCATGGGTTGAGATAAAGACAGTTTAATAGGACAGAAGAGGAAGGGATAATAATAATAATAACAACAACAACAACAACAACAATAATAATGATAAAAGAATATACAAAATAAGTGATGCACAATGCAGTTGCTTACCACCTGCCGACCAATGCCCAGCCAGTCCCCGAGCAGCGGTCACCCCCCCGGCCAACTCCCCCCAGTTTATAAACGGAGCATGACGTCACATGGTATGGAATATCCCTTTGGCCAGTTTGGGTCAGCTGTCCGGGCTGTGCCCCCTCCCAGCTTCTCACTGGCAGGGCATGAGAAGCTGAGAAGCCCTTGACTGGTGTAAGCACTACTTAGCAACAACTAAAACATCGGTGTGTTATCAACATTGTTCTCATCCTAAATCCAAAACACAGCACTGTACCAGCTACTAGGAAGAAAATTGATTCTATCCCAGCCAAAACCAGGACAACTATGTATCTTCACAACTGATCCACAGAAAATATAATCTTAAGGCAAAAACATTTGCCTTTGCAGAAATGGATTTTGCCACATCTTCTTTGGGCTTCCCATAAGCAAGCCCAAACCCTACTGGGTTCCCATGGGGCATGGCAGTGAGGCCCTGTAGAACATTCCCTTCATCATGCCACGCCGCCTGGCACTTCACCTCCTCTGGGCACAGCTGGCTGGCCTCTGTAATTGGGGACCTTCCAGTTGCATTTGTATCAGAGCCTGGGCTATTGAATCCAGTTTGCATACGATTACTGCAGATGTGGGCATATTACCCATCCCCTCACCAGCTCTCCTCTGGCAAGCCTGGGCAGCCATGCAAAGAAGACCCAGATGGATGGGATTTGAGCACAGAATACCAATCTTCTGAAGATCCAGCTGCACACTTGATGTTAACCCACACTGAGATATGGGCTACTGCTTCTATCTCCATCTTGTCACTGCCTCTACCTACAAGGGTGGGATAAAGCAGCTAGTCCCTACTCAGACTATTTCTTGCTCACTTACAGATGTGTCTTTACCTATGCTTGTAAAGAAGACTTACACAGAGCAAAGAGACAGCAAACATTTATTTTATTTTATTAACAGTTGTGACTCTGGATGTGTAGAATCACTTTTCAAGGGGTTGTTCCATGCAATCCTGGCATGTTTGCTTACTATTTCACTGTTACACTCTAATTTAAAATTCTGGAATGGTTGGTTCTTTCAGTGTCAGCTGCAAATTAAACAATTGTCTCCTACATATGCCCCAATCACACAACACAATACCCTGGAGAAAAAGAAGCAAAAGAAGCTTTCATTATTGATGCAGGGGAAAAAATACAGTTGGCACTAAATGGTGTCCTGTAAGCCATGCTTCAGCCCAGAGCAAATCTGAATGGGTAATTTTATGTGCCAACAACAACAAAAAACCCCCAAACTGATGCAAATTAACTACAAGGACATGAACTGTACCCACAGTAATAATATTACAAATTACATCCTCCGTTAGTTAACCTTAATTTGTTGCCATATAGGAAATTAATTTTAATTGTATTTTTCTTGGCTTTTTGGATACACTTTATTTATTTATTTGAACGAAAACTCTTTATATTCTTAGTGTTCAACATAGTTTCTGTTCTCAGAGTAGGCTGGAGTGGGATGCATTGTAAGAGAACTCACAGTTACTCTGTGTCTTTTGAATATAAAAATATTTTTACACTACTAAAAATATAGAAAATCAAGACAAATAAAAAGGTTTCCTTCAGAGATATCAACATGACTCCACATCATGGACAGGTGGTATCATAATAAGGAAAAAAAGTGTGTTTTTAAGTGTGCTAGCTCTATCCAGTTATGTCAACACAGCCAAAAGCCTCACTGAGAAGAAAATTGTTTAATCTAGCTACAGAGTATGTTCCACATAAGATTTCTCTGCCCCCTCCCCCCAAGAAAAAGCCAGCCGAGATGCCTGAAAAACTTTTCATCTTGCATGCACATAAATTTTCTTGAGGCTACAAAAGCCACCATCTCTACACAGTGTTAGAGCCCCTTCTGTGCCAAGGTGTGACTGAACTGGTTGTTTACAGCGATGCTGCTGGTCATGAGGCCAAACCTCCTGTTTGAAGGGTACCCTTCCTGACATGTCAGAGCTGTGCACAAAAACCCAGAGCACAATTTGACTGAATAAAGTCAGCTTTCCTGTAGATAAATATTTTACTAAGTTCTCCTTTGCTGAAGTCTCTCATACAGGTTATGTTGACAGATATATGTCAGTTACCATCTGGTTATGTACTGTGTTCTAAAGAACTGTGCCTGGTACTTGGTACATATGTTTTTTATTTTTCAACAGCAACAACAAAAAACCCCAACCAAACAACCCTTTGAAGCCTTTTTCAAGTTATTAGACCTAAAACAATTGGTTGATGCTGTAAGGAGTTATCATATGTGCTTCGCTCTTTCGTAGCAACCTGTTCTTCCGTAGCAACCTGTTAGGGGATAAAGTGAAGGCTGTCAGGGAGAAAACTCTGTCCGTGGGCTCAGATGCTGAAAAACGTTGCTGGATGTACCCAGAGGGCTCTCAGGGACAGAGCAGGCTGAAGAACATTCTCAGCATATGCTGGATTGAAGACCACTGTGGAAAATGTGGTAACAGGAAAGCCTTCACAAAAATATCAGAAGAATGTCAGTGCTACTGGGCAAATAGCAGGAGTGACAATAATTTCATGGGCATCTTTCTGAGGCCTTCAGAGGACTAAGGTTCAGTGCTGTATAGATGTTATAGGGAGGTGAATGCCAGAGCACAGAAGTTGAAAGGCACAGACCCATTTAAGACCAAAAAGTTCATGGAACCCAAAATACCAGAGAATTTGGGCATCTAAAGCTAGTCACCAGGACTGACCAGAAGCTGCCTACCTACAGATTTTCAAAGGTGTGGAGTATCTGCAGAAAGAATTGTAGTTTATTCAGCATTCTTACCAATTAACAGCCTGAACATGTAGTTAGGTACAAACTCCAAGCAGCAAGGTTGGAGAATTCCACCTGTACGTTTAAAACACATCTAATTGTTAATCTGGTGTTTCAGTGCAGCAGACACATCTATAGTCAGTTTTACTGCAAGCAGCAACTCAAGTTTGCTGATAGGCAAGGCCACACTCTGGGTGGCTTTGTTTTTTTTTTCTTTTTTTAGCTGATCATTTAAATAGAATAAATATATCTGATTAAAAGATATAAAGAAGCAGTCATTTATGAGGAAAAATGGACTATCTTGCAGAATCATAGACACATCTGCATTCCTTCTCTCTCATCTTCTCTGGAATACACTTCTTTATTCCTGAAGATCTTTCATTTGATATTCTTTTACTCCATCTAACACAAAAATGTAGTTGCAGGCACTGTTCAGAAACAGGTGTCTGAGCCCTTGTCGCAAACAGGATGCAATGACTAGCAGCAGTAAAGCGGCAGGTGGTGGTAGACCACATTGAGTGGTCTACCACCAATGCAGTGTTGGTGCAAGATTTTAGTTCATTCTTACTGCATTAATATGAGGAGAAGTAATAATGCATTAGCAAAGTGGTAAGACAAATATAGATGGCTATAAAAATGGAAGATAAGTAAACAAAAATAAACATAAAAAATGCAAAGAATACATTAAAAAAAGACAAAGGGCAGAGACTGACATGAGAAATAGAAAAGACTGAACATAGGTATTAAGACCACTCATAAATTTCACAGAAAATATGTTTAACTCTTCCTATTTGTAGAAGTTTAATATTTTGGAATTTGTTTTGAAGTATTTTTGCCTGTGAAGACAGTAAATATTGTAACATTTCACAGCACAGAGTCATTATGGAAGATTAGTGAAAATAAAATTGACTCTCACCTTTATTTATGGGAACTTCTAAGTTTGTCTTCTACTAACTTCCCACCTTAACAGCTTAATAGTCTTGTTCAGCATCCAAACTGCAGTGTTAATTAGCCTATACTTGGAAACTCCTAAATTTAATTTAAATTGAATTGCAATTTAATTACTTTAAAATTAATTTTAATTTAATTTAAATTTAATTTTAATTTAATTAAAAAGTTCTGGAAGATAACAATACAAAATGATTTTTAGTACAGCAAAAAGTTTCAGAACTGGATTTACATTCTTGCTTACTATGTATGTTTAATGCAGATATTTTGATACAGACTTTCAGAACAAATAAGTATTTCTGTGTAATATATGTAACGCTGTACATAAATATGGTAAAAAATTCAATCCTTTTTCAATGGTTTTGCTCTAACACTGTAAATTTTGGTCAACAATCAAATATAACATCATGTCCCAGCAGACTACATGACTACAGATTCGCTTCTACTCAAAATAAGTGTGTTCCTTCATGATACGCTCAACATTGTGAGTAGTAACAATCCCTTATGTTGACAATCTGTATTTGACCCTTCTGTTCTAATAATAAAAATATGATATAAAGCACATTTTTTACCTCAGTGAAGTGATGGGCTGAAAAAAAGTCTAATATCCAGTAGGAATGTTATGGCTGGTTCATAAAAAACCTGCCTCACATGAGAAACCTGACTAAGGACAACAGTTAGTGTCCTGAGAAACATTTCTGTGTCTGAAATATTGAAAATCCACATGTGGGGAAAGACTCTGTGGCATAATTTAAGAATCCTCACTGAAGATATTCTTGGTGACAGGCTGTCGCACTGAATTTTTCTGGTTTAATTTATAGCTGATTTGGGCAAATAAGCTGATATATATATCTCATCATATATGATATATATCAATCATTATATTATGTGTAATTAATGTAACTTCAGGGTTGCCAAACTAGATTGCACTTTGCACTCCCTTCACACGTATAAGAGAAATGACATCGGATGAGAAAGACAGACCTGTGGTGAACCTGAGGGGAAGGGGAACAAAAGCAGCTACACTCAGCAAATATGTTCTGTTTCCCTGGTTCAACTATTGCTGATTCAGCTGGTAGCACTCAAGTGAAAGATACTGAGCTTTGGCTCCAGCATCAAAAGTAGTCACAGAATCAACCCCCTCCCCCCGCACTCCCCCCAAAAAAAAATCAGGAAAGAACTTTAAATTTCACTAACAAGAGCAGAAGCTGGGAGTTAAAAGTCAGAAATATTTCATTTTGTAAAATGTGTTGCTTCACACACACACCCTTGGGTATTGTCTGGGTGATACTGTTCAGACTATAAAGGCTTCCCAACATTTTCGGTGTGGAGTCAGACTGCCTACTTCAGTTCAGAGTTTGGACTTGACAAAGAGAAAATCCAGTATGAGCTTTTTTTTTTTAATGTTGCTGACAACCCAGATAAAGGGAAAAGCTCTATGATTACCTTTTAATAACACTCCTTACAGATATCAATAAAATACGTTGATTTTTTTAGGCCAACAGTCTTGGAGGAGTGCACGAGGTGACAGTTAAACCACATCCACAAGTAATTTATCATCAGCTGCATTTTGCAGGAAGGGGTATAACAGCACTCCCACTGTTAGTTACTGCTGCAGAAGCTGCTGCCTTCCTGCTGTTAGGAACTGCCTTTCATTTAAAACACGGTTCCGCTTACAATGTATTTGATGTGTCTGAGACCTTCTCATACATCAAGTATAAGTGCAAATTTGGCATCAAAGCAGACTGTACAGATTGTCAAGATGGAGAAGAACAAAACCACTTCTGTAGAAATGCCTTTTTTTTCCCCCTCCATATCTAATTTATATTCCTCATCTCCACGGCCGCTGTTTTGGCTCTTCATTGCCTCATCTCAGCTTTGCTTTCAGAGGTTTGCGCACTGCTCATCATCATGCCCCACTCTTCCCCTTTTATCCACAGCCACCTTTATGTTTGGGTCCTTCCTTCTTTCCCTGAGGCAAGCAACCGCCTCTCCATTTTCCTCTCTTCTCAAACTTCACTTCTGGATAGCTTTCAACTGTCCACCTTGGACACAATTTTCTCCTCCTCATTTCCTGCCTCATCAGGAGCAGCTGTGATAAAAGCAAAATAAAGTCACACTGACAAGACACATTCAAAACTGAAAAGCTACACTTCTGGTTGCTATGTGCTGCATTATATTAATTTAACTTGGAGAAGTGTATTTTTAAAGGCACGTAGGTGATAGTTGGCCAGTCCTCTGTGACCAGCTTTGCTAGCGGGGTGTTTTTGAAAATTGTCATCCGCTTACTGCTATGGCAATGAACATTCCTCTTTCAAATGTTGTATGTTATTCATAGCAGATAATAATACATACAAGTAGCTGCTTCCCTGCCTCCTCAAAGTGCCCCCTAAAACATCACTCATGACTTGCCTAAAACGTCACTGTTATTGCAATACTTAATGGCATTGTGGTATTTTTTGGCACCTGTATAACAGGGCTCAAATGGAAATGTTCATGAGTAATTTGAGTAAATCATAGACCTTTCTTTGATGTTTTAATTTAATTTTGCTGGTTATATCTGCTGCATGAAAATTCAGTATTACACGTTACAAAAATGATTACTGTGCAAAAGTCTTTGCAGACATATTGCAGCCCCTCTTACTGTTTATATATTATCCCAGTAAATATGAACAATAGACCTACGGCAGTATTACACTTTTAAATGTAAACAATACCAAAACAGTGGAATGCTCATGCTACCTACGCCTCACTGTAAGGTCAACACAAGTCCTGTGCCTGTTTACAAACAGCCCTGCACGCTGCTGCATTGCACCAGCCCGGCTTCTGCCTCCGCACCTCTCTCTTCCCAAAGCAGGGTCTACTAGTAACATTACCTGTATAGCTGCTGTTCTCCACAGCGAGAAGGTGAGTTGGAAGTGAGCCACAATCCCTCCCTTCTCTGAAAGGAGGACTCCTTCTTTCCACGTGCTGGGCGGAAAAGAGGGGTACAACCAGGTGTGAGTGGTGAGGGACAGGGTTATCCCCACACCTCCCATAGGCAGGGTGTAGGAAGTCCTGTACTCCAGAGGACTGAGAGAGAAGGTCACCACCTTGTACAGCGGTTTCTGCCTGAGGTTCTCCAGATGGGATTTTAGCTGACCCAAAAAAATCAGATGCCTGGATGAAAGAACGAAGGATGACCACCCTCAATTACTGTCTAGTAATTACTGCCATCAGTTCAGGGAGATAAGATGCAGTTACCTCAATGTCTCAGTATCCCCTTACCTTCAAGGTTTCTCACTGGGATGTTTCCCCAAAATTACACCTACAGGTATTTTAAACACATAACAAGGCAAATGAAAGGGAATAGCAATAATAAAAAGTTACCACAAACCCACTGAATTGGCTATAATATTTAGCTTTTGGGGGTTGTAAGGCTCGCACTCCAGGATTGTAATTACAGTCAGCAGTGACTCTCCATGACATTTTATTCTATTTCATTGAGTTCTGCCCCCAAAATACCCATGCAGATCTAGGAAAGAGTTGCATCAGTGTTAGCAGACAGTCTTACTGTGAAACTGTTTTATTCGAAAGCAGTCAAATTGCACCATGTTCGTAATGTATTAATGAAAAAAATATTACGATGTTATTAATGCTCTAAACTCTGTTTCTGCATAAAAATGATCCAGTAATATAAAGTATCGTACCATAGATGATGAAATGTTCTTTTTTGTATGCACCGTCAATCTCTCAGAAATAACTATAGTTCTGAAAATTATAGGGTAGCACTTGTTCTAGGATTTTCCTCAGGCAGTTGTTCTCGTTATTGTCAGCTCTGTAGTTGATTTCCTATGTTTTTCTCCCACATTCAAGTTCAGTTTAGATTCAAAACAACCCCATTGATTTGCACAGAGATAAAATTACAAAGGCTTGCACAGGACCTTGATATTTTTTTGCCTGCTGTGTATAAATGCTACAGGGATTTATGGCTTTAAGGTTTTAATACATTTTGACAGAGGCTATCATACGAAAAAAAAAGTCGCAAATAACAATACTACTACTAGCACCTTTTTGGTTGTTTATTTAATTTGTCTTTCAAGGGATATATGTGAAATAGGTATTGTTTCAACCAATTCATACCTATTGCTGAACTGAGAAATAAGTTTTGAAGGATATTATGGAGCCAAAATGGAACATGCCCAAGGAAATACCCAAGATGCAATGGTATATTCTTATTTTACATTAAAGTATTTAGAGAGTTTCAGTAAAAATATCATTTCTTTTTTCCCGGAGCACTAGTGTATGAAGATCTGAAACTAGTGACTGATGAAAAAATAGGAGAAAAACTAAAGAGATGATAACCCAAACTAACACGTAGTAGGCAGTATTAAGTAAGAACCAATAGGGTAACTGAATCATTGCAATACAGCTGAGCTACTCAAAGCCTTGGGAAAAAAATAAGTAACCTGCTTTCAGCACAATTTCGATGGAGACAGAACACAGTGCTCCAGCACTGCTTAAGAGCAACTGCTTTCTATCTAGGCCTACCACCTAGGCCTGTCTTTTGTAATCTAGATGAAGGAGCAAGAAATCTAAGCAAATAAAATAAAAAGTCAACAGATATTTATTTTCAAACCAGGGAACATAAGATAACTTTATTCTAAAACCACTGTAAATCAGATTACTCTGCTTATGCTGATTATGTCTAAACCCATCCAGATTTCTTTGACTGTAGGAAACCTTGCCGACTACAGTTTGTTACAGCTTATAATGAAGTACTAGACAATACTAAATCATGGTGTCCAAATCATATCAAAATGCGGTGCCTGCAAGCTCTGAACGAATTCTGGCGTAGCAGCTCAGCCTGCAAGAGGGCTGAGCCAGAGAGAGGAGTGGGCTGGTAATACATCCCACCGAACAGAAAATTACTGATGGCTATAGACATGCAGGAACAGCCTGGGCAGCAGTCTTCTGTTCCTTCAGGATTTTCAGAATTAGGTCATGGAAAGATCCTTCTTTTCAGACTTCCTTTAGCCGTGCCTAAAATTTCTGTGTCATGATGTTTAGAATTGCAGCACACACTTCTTTTCTCTAAACAGGCCCTTGTTAAGTAAAGTTGTGAGACATGGCTCAGTGTTTCTGGCAATCAGGCATTATGTTAGATTAACTCTTACACAGACTTGTTTTATGTTTGTCTGTACGTTAACTATAGTGATGAATGGCCTGAAACCACTAATGGGAGAGAATATGTTTACATCATCAGAGAGAATACGTTAAAGGGCTGTTTGAGAAGTGATTCAGAAATCATTAACAGTGCATTGATCAGAGCTGTAGACTGCACTTAGTTAAGAACGTCCCTTTAAATTGGGCATTATTTAGGATTCCAAGAAAGCAGAGAGATCCTTAAAGGGATCCTTTTAGCCCACAAAGGAGATCTAGAGCCCAATCTTACAGTCACTCTTGTGCTAACTCAAAAATACTACCATCGGTATAAATCTTCACTGTCTACAGAAGCAAATAATCAAATTTGAACTGTTTCTAGCTTACCAGACTGTCTCAACCAGCCTGTGGTCTGTACCTTTCCCTCAAGGGCTCCTCAAGTATCAGCAGAACTACAGGTGGGGTGGATTTCTTTGGAGGCATGTACTCTTGGGCCAGGATTTTCTTTGGTTTCTGGGAAATGAGAGAGGTACTACTACGCTTGTGTAGATCAAGAGTGCTGAATAGAGGTGATAATTCTTGTCACTTGCCAGGGAAGGAATCACAGAAAGTGGAGCTTGAAGAAAGAGGCTCTGTCTCTGTTTCTCTGCAACAAACTTCCTGGATGAGAATGGAAAACTTCACTAGTTCATGAGGAGAGAGAAGTTAGAGCAAAATCTGGGCTTCAGTCCAAGCCCTAATTTAATATGGTTGAGCTTTGGAAAGCTTTGATCTGAATAGCCGCTCATAGCATCTTCCTCATAACCATCTTCCTCGTTTCATCTTCATTATATTTTGTTCTAGAAAATAACATAACTGGCATGTGACAATGCGATATTTTCAAACTGAAGGATACAATTTGTATCAGAAACATCTGCTCTAAAATCTGTGATGAGAATACTATGCGCCAACAAACCTAATGAAAAGTACAAGGCAATTGCTAAGCTTAATAACATTTTACCTGAATGGCTGATCTTTGCATAAACACCCACCCGTGCAAGCATAACATCACAGCTGGCCCAAACCCTTCTAACGAAGCTGTGAAAGGAACAATTAAGTGAATACTGCAAACAGTTGCCTATCCAGACTGAGCACCTATTAGCCAGTCAACATCTAAACATTCAATCTTTGAGAAGTAATGAACACTGTCTATATGTAAAAATGAGATGGCAAGCTCTACAAAGTGACACATTTTTTCTTGATATCTATGAATTACCTAACGTAGTCTAACAAGTTGGAAAACCTTAAAGAAATAGGAATAGTTACAGCAAAATCAATTCAGATAAACAATCAGCAGCAAAAGCCTCCATCCCAGTCTTAAAACCTTATTCTGAATTTTTCATAAGATTGTTAGCAGTTTATTGTTTTTTATTCCTCCAGAGGCATCCCACACTTCTTGGTTTTGACTGGGACAGAAGCCTCAAAATGTTATCTGGAAGCAACCAACGCCCCCAGATTCAAGGTCCTCCCACTCTACACAGCTTTTAAGCAGAACTGCAATGGGGAGAATCAAATCCGTAGACACAAATATACACAAAGAAAGGGATTTGGACCTTTTCTTCACAGAATTTCTATTAAATTGTGACAAAACTATTTCCTCCTGTGCAATGTCCAGCCTTTGCGAAAATTAGTAGTAGGGAGAATTATAAATGCTGTAAGAAGTCTCATTGTCAAAAGTACATATTAAAGAATTATGTAATACAGTTGTAGAAATATTCTGAAGACAGTTTATCAGCAAACCTATCCCATTCATCAGAACAATCCACTGTGTGTCTCTGTGTGTATTTGTACACATATATACACATATATACACATATAGTGTGTGTCTGTTCAGTGTGGAGTGTTACCTTAAGCTACATTAACAGAATATCCAGCTCTCCTATTCTTTTCATCTTATCCTTAGAGTTTAGAAGTTTCACCAGCTTTCTGGTTTTCTTTAGTTCCAAAATTGCTAAACCTTTCAGTGCTCCTGATTCTTAAATTTATGTTCCACACCTTCCTTTCTGCCTATGATAATGAAGAGTCTGTAAATCACAGTCTGTACTGGAAACTGATTACAACTGAAGTTATGAAATCAAGATCATGAGTTTACAATATGACATTGATAACGGTCTATAGCTGATTTATGGTTCATTATTATAAATCAATAAATAAATAAATCCACACACTTTTAAGACATCATTTGTTTTCTGATTTCTTTGGCAGGATTTGACTGGCTATTCCTTCTTATTTTAATAAATGCTACTTAGAATAATAAAATACTTAAAGTATAACCATATTTTTCTGTATTTCCATTTAGTCAGCTAAATAATGTCAGTGATGACACGGTAGTCTGAAAAATATAAACTGAATTCTCTATGTGCTTGGTAACATCAAAGTAGTATCACGTGTTGCATATTAAACTGTATGAAAACACACTACTTTGCACGTTATAAGGCCAGCTATGGAGTTGATTGATATCTGTTTCATGACTCCATTTGATTCAGTCAGTTTCAGAAGTGGACGATCAGTTCACACTGATAGCATTAAAAATTATCAATCACCTACTTTGTTCTAATAAGGCATGACCAAATACCTATAGTTTAAAGTCCAATAAATTGCCTGCCTGATAAACTGAAGATTCATCTTTACGTTCCTAAAGAATTCAGAACTGATAGGGGATGGATATAGCTCATCTGATCAGAAATCCCTAATCTGTGTTTCACTGTCTTTACTAATTCCCCAAATAATTCTGAATTAGATGCAAAGTTTCACTCTTTGTCTTCAATATCTTCACAGAAATTTCCCACGTTACTTCTATGAACTGTTTTCTCTTCCCATGATAGTTACATCTCACTGGAACAAACTGTTACCCTCAAGAGTGAATCTTGGGACAAAGATAATTGTGTTCATAACTGATGTAGAAATTTTCATCTTGTTTCCAGGTGATGCCCCTTTCTTTTCAGTTATAGTGACTTCAATACAAAGTGAAGACCTAGATAGACCTTGCCTTCCTATCAAACTCCAGCAGAATTCACACCGTGAATAAGAAAGGCCAGTTACTGCAGGTGAAAAAAAAAGGTAAATACATCCTAAAACGACCATTACAGAACAATTCTCAGATATCTTGGTATTAGAAAAATTGCAACTATTGTGAAAAGATGGATAGGTGTATAGGATGGTTGATATAATGCAGTACTCTAACTTGGCCAGATTTCTTCCTGCTTTATTTATGCCTGAGTTACTCAGACATACACAGATTTCTTACCATTCAATTGCTTACTACAATAATTTCAAACAATATTTAAGATTACCCCTTTTGTAAAATCAAGTAGCTGTTTTAAAAACAGGCTAAAATGTCTTCACAGTCTTTAAAAGGTTTTGAATGAAATCAAACCTATTGTTGTCCTTATGAGGTTTGTTTATGTTTCAGAGAACTCTTCTTAATGGTAAGAATATATCATAGCTGATAAACTTAGATGTTACAATTTTTACTGCCACAGGTTGTAGGCTACTCTGTTGCCTATGAATGGCAATGCTCATTTTACAACATCCATAATTATGATATATTGCATAAATGAATTCTTTAATATTACAGACTTTGCTCATTTCTACTTCTAATATTTGTTTTCCTTATGCTTCTCTGGTGTATCACTTTTGGGGGAAATAATAATGACTGACATAATAACAATTTATTAACATATCATATAGTACATGCCATTGTAAAAATCAATATCTAACTTCAAAGAAAATTATGAGCTCAGTTTAGCATAACAGATTATGTTTAAAAAATCAATAAGGTTTAATTAGTTATTAGGCTTAAAAATGCACACGGCTACGTTGCTGAATTGAAATCTAATTTTGTTACATTATTCATTTTATCTCTGTGAAAATAAAAAGTGTCGTAAGTCAAATGCTGGATCTCGATACATACATTTTTACTGATGTCAGAATGGGTAAAGACGGAACCAATAAAGTGTAATAGAACAATTTAGAGAAGACTGATATGAATTAAGTTTATCTTGGCCTCCTTTAGTTACTGCTTTTCATATGCTTTATGTGTCCCTTAGTCTGTGGAGTAGTGCTTCATAGTAAGCCTCATCCAGTCAAGTTAACAGAAATCTAGTGAATACAGTAACCCCATCTTCCTCTTTTTGTTGGCACTCTCTGGTTTCAGATGCAGCATAACGAGCCATTTGAACTTCTTCCAGTTGTCATCTTGCTTCCTGGAGAAATTAACAACCAGGGAAATTTAAGCTCCATTGTTCTAACCGGTGCCGGGGTTTTGTTTTTCCCTTTTTATTTCTGGTAGCATGCTGCGGTTGGTGACCCGTCAGAGTTTACAGTCTTTGTCAAGCAGGATTAAAGCTAGGCAGTGTGTTCATCTGCACAGCTGCCACCCTGATCACGTCCTCACTCTCACTATGCGAACAGTTAAAAGCACGGCCATTTCCAGTGACCTCATGTGAGTATGCCTCCAAGAGACCCAGCATGGGGAGGGGACTCTGCATCATACGATGTCATCATGGTCACAGGGAAATACTGAGGCTTTCTTGACACTATGGCTATGTCCCCTCCCAAGTCTTGAAGCGCTCTCTGCCAAGCACCGACTGATTGCAGCTCCCCATTGAGGTCAGCTGGGAGAGAGTGTATCAGCCAATTCATTCTGCTATACAGCTTAATGCAGAACAGATTACAACCTGAGATTACAGACTAGTTTAGATATGTAACAGCTCTCTGTTAAAAGGCAGTGATATCGGGAAATGTTTCTACGTCTCATCTGGTTTAGGCAATATTTTATCATACGATAAATGGGCTTATAGGGCCAGATTTATTACCCTTTTTAATGCTTAAAGATGCAGGCAGATTTATAGCAGAGTTTTCTCCGCTGCTTTAATAGATCACACTGCTTCTATCAAACAGAAAACCTACTTCAGCGCTGTGGGAAACACCAGTAAGGGTTTGCCTGCGTTTAGGTACATAAAACACTCCAGGCACAAGGGATATTGTGGGGAAGCAGGAAATGTTTATGAAAGCATGACAGATACACAAGTAATTCCTTGAGTGGATAAAAAAGAGTGATAAAAGAAGATCCCTGCTTATTTGGCATCGATTCATAGTTCACCAGTGTCAGATCTGATAATCTTTTGTTGACATTCTCCATAAAATTTTTTCTTCTTCAATCTGAATAGCGATGTTGAATGGAGTTAATGTGCATTGAATTTTCTAGTAAATTGCTAGTTTGGGTTTTTTGTTATATGCCCATAAATTTCTGATTAAAATCCATACAGTGGTTCATGGTCCACGGCATACATATCACAGTTCTCATAAACGCAGTTGCGTTCAAACAATGAATGTACAAGAAAAGAAATCCAATGTTGAACGCGTAACACCAGAAGGCAGAAAGTATAATGATTTTTTTTTAACAATCCACATTCTTACAAGATTTAATAAGGAAATTACAATTGTCACCTTGTGTTCAGCACAACATTCTCCCACTAAAAATTATGAATTGGTAGGGGATATTACTTCTGTGCATAATCAGTATCTTTGCTTTAGAAGAAGTCAATTTATTCTTCATTTACACAGAGAACACTAAAAGATTTGTCAGATTTAAAACATTACAGAAAAAACTCCATGGGCAGCAAACAGTTACTGGCTCCAAAAACAAGGACTGGCATGGAAATTCATTTTCTTCTTCCTAGTTCTTTCTTTTTCAACTATAAGAAAAATAAATAATTATGTTTACATTTTAATTGTTTCTCTTTTTAAAAAAATTTCAAGAAATGTGAACAAACAATTAAACCAGAAAAATCTTCAGCCTGTTGTCTGCATTTATACACAACACCACTAGCTATATAAACGATTACAGTAGTATTCTGGCACTTACAGCATGTGACATGGTATATATGGCTAAATGTAATAGGAAACTTTCAAAATATTCTGTAAGAAGAATGTGAGAGAGATATAAAAGTTTTCTAATTTGCAATGGTAGAACATACATCCTCATCAAATTCATTTTGTGGGCTGGAAGTTCATCATTCCTTTTTGCTACTTGAGGCCACTGAAAAGAATTAATTTGTATACAAAGATTTAATTAGATTGCTTTCACTCTATTTAAAAATTCATGACTAAAAGTTCTGAGATTTTCCATTTATGCAGATTGTAAGATTTCCCCACACTATGCATCTGGAAAAAAGAAAAGCAATAAACATGAACTAAGTGTTGAAGTCTAAAAGTGAATTTCACAATGAAGTAAAAGAGTAAAGAAATGGTTAAAGAGTTAAAAAAAAGGGGGGGGGAAGGGAAGGAAAAAATATACTTATGAATATTGAATTCCTTTTATCTAGATTAATATACCTTATTTTAGAACACCCTTCACAGAGTAAAGAAGAGTACTTTAGACTCTGAAGTATCTACGGGGTAAGACTGATAGGCACTGGGTGAGAGGGGAGCTAAATCCTGCTGGAAGTCTGACCAGCTCCCCTTTCCGTGGATGTGGTATTGATAACTACCAATACCAGCCAGTTCCAAAGGGAAAGAAAAAAACCCCACTTAATATTTTTTTCATCACCGAGTAAGCTCCCAGTGACTTGACATGTTATAAGTAAAACATGATCTGTCGCTATTTAACCCCCATTTATGAATTAAAATGATCATGTTTTTGCTGCTACAATGATAAAAAAATTAGTCATACTCTACTGAATCTGATATAAATGACTGTCACTTAGATAGTTCTGCAAGAAACAATTTTCTATTGTATTTCACTGAAAGAGTTCAACAATTTTCTCTTGCTGAATGAATGTGACTCATCATTCCAGACCAAAGAGCATGTCCGGACAAAATGGGCTCAATCATATTGTTAGGAAGGAAAAATTTAGATGCCGAATTAACATATGCACAATGTTTGGCTCAGAACCTGCTATAACAAAATCCTCTATGATCTCAGCTAATGAATTAGCTTCTATAGCAAAGAGCTTGGCTTACACTCCTTGCAAGGCATAAAGAACAATGTAAGATGCCTGCTAAACAGTAATATACATCCTTTGAAAAGAACCCTACTCTGATACTCTTGTATCGTAAGTTTGAAATAGGTTGAATTTGAAGCAAAAACTTCTTTATACTAATTCCTTAAAGTTTAACTAGGGATCTTCATTTTAAAGTGTAGGAATCTCTACAGTTGGACCCAAAGACACTGATAGTGTTGAACGAGATGTCCGAGACCAGATGTCAAGTGGGTTACACATACATATCCACACAAATGTAAGTACTACTGAGGATGTTAAAAAGCTAAGAACAGGTATCTTTTAAAGATTTTGTCCAAATTGTTATAATCAGATACTTAGCTCTGCCTACAGTATTTAATGTTGCTTAAGTGTTTTCATTATCATGTTAAGAATTTTCTCGTGCTTCATCTCCTAGCCTTTGAAGACAGAAGGATGGGACACCAAACTTGGTATCTGCCGTCAGAAAAGATCTCTGGCAAGTTTTAACACAGTCATTTCAGGTGTTTTAGTGAGGGGGACCTAGGAACAAAATAGTATTGTCATTATAAAAAAATTATAGTAATTATTGAAGTGCTCAAATACCTTGAAGGAAAGAGTCACAAAAATTAAATCTGAGAGA
>NW_008824908.1:1460707-1484905 GCF_000699105.1 Pygoscelis adeliae | reverse complement strand
AATGTTCCATAAAGCAGTGAGTTGTCAGAAGCCCTCTGAAAATCCTCCTTCCTGCATGCAACACAAATGGTATGATTGCTAAGAGAATTTAAAACATTGTTCTAAAGGTGGAGAAGAAAAACATCTCAGCCAGAATACCGTACCATGAGAAGAATGACAGAGATTAAGTGCAGTACTGCTGGAACAAACCCATATTCTATATAAATTGTTCAGGATCCACGCACAGCAAATGGATCATGTGCTTTTGGAATGTCATCTGTCTCTATTAGACCTTTGACTCAAGGTACTGAAGACTCAAACACTTCTGGACATTGTCAGGTGGAGAAGGAACAGTAAGGAAGAAGGGTGATACCTCAAAAAATGAAATCACACGAAGCAAGTTTTTTAAGACAATGTGAGAAATGTAACTGAAGCATTTTCTTTCCCATCAAAAGGACAAGGCAGCAGATTTGACATACTTTTTTTTTTATTCCACTGATTCATATTTTGGTTCATACTTCAAAATATTTCAGTTACAAGTCAGAAACTGGATGTTACTGTGAGGGCTATCTTTGGGCAATAAATGTCAATCTTTCAAAATAACACATATTCTGTAAAATAGCACAAAGATGTAGACATGCGATCTTCCATATTTATATGTGAAAATAAGGAAAAGCATGACCAAAATAGGTAAAAGATGGTACTTAGATGCCTCTTCAGCTATTGCAATTGGTTTGGTTTAAAAGAAAGACTTCCATACATTGAAGCTTACTTTTACACACCCTTTAAAGTAGGATTTCCTTTGCACAGCTTTTGGTTGCTTTCATTAAAACAATTTTATGTCATATTTTCTAAATGTTAATATTAGATATAATGTTTGGAAATCTTATACTTCAGTAGGGTACCCACATAATTACAATCAGAATGTGCAATCCTGTTAACACCATTTGTTCTGCAAAGTTATTGACAAATACTATTTGCCATTATCTAAAAATATTTAACCCAAATACCAAACTATTGGTATTATTAGTGATTATTTCCACCACCTGCTTTCTGGAAAACATCAGTTTGCTTCCTTCTTCTTGTTCCCAACTGAAAGCACAGTATTCGTTTTAGATCCTGGGCTGCATCTGCAGGGGCATTGCTAGCAGAGATAGAGATGTGATCATCCCACTCTACTTAGCACTTGTCAGGCCACACCTGGAGTACTGTGTCCAATTCTGGTCCCCACAATTCAAAAAATATATGGACTAATGGGAGAGGGTCCAAAGGAGGGTCACAAAGGGCTGGAGAACCTGCCCTATGAGAAAAGACTGGAGGAGTTAGGTCTTTTAATCTGAGAAAAGAAGGCTCAGGGGGATCTCATCACAGTATTCCAGTACTTAAAGGGCGGCTACCGAGAGGATGGAGGCTGTGTCTTCACAGGGAGCCACATGGGGAAGACAAGGGGCAATGGGTACAAGTTGCACCAGGAAATGTTTCATCTTGATATAAGAAAGAAATTTTTTACAGTGAGAGCAATCGATCGCTGGAGCAACCTCCTCAGGGATGTGGTAGAGTCCTCATCGCTGGAGGTTTGCCAGATGCGATTGGACAGGGTGCTAGATGATCTCCTCTAGGCTCCCTTTCCCATGAAAGGTTGGACCAGAAGATCTTTCGAGGTCCCTTCCAACCTGGGCTGTCCTATGATTGTGTGATTATAATTTACATAGATTTGCCTGATGTGACTAGTACAGGCTACATTAAGGAACCTTTCTGACATTATCAAATCAAAAGAAAAGTCATAGTAAACAAATTTTAGATCTTCTGTAGGTAATGGAAAATAGGATAGCTGGAGACTTCCTGGAGTAAATGGGTTTTACAGCTGCACTGCCCAAATTGCAAAACCACCAGAGACCAAAAACAGGGTAAGACCCTGTAATGTTGCAAACCTCTCTCAAAACAAATAGCTTAAGGACTTAAATTACCCATCAGCAAAAGAAAACCTAGTTCATTTTCCTTTAGGTAAAACTTTCATCCCATTTAGTATGCCACTCAGTTTTGATATAATATAGAGTACTGCACATGGAAACGGCTGCTTCAGAGGGGATCTTCGGAGGTCTAAGGTGTGTAATCCACCAGGCTGGTAGTTAAGCTGGGAAAACACAAATGCTCAGAAAAAAAAATAATGCTGTCCTACATTTACAGTACAAAAATGAACTCTGCATATGAAAATCAGGAAAATAGACAAAGTAGATGTACTGGATGCAGGTGCCCAGGTGCTGGCAGCGGGGACCTGCAGGGAGGCCTCTGTGAGGAGAGGCCAGGGTGGCCCCGAGCCGGTTCCAGCCGGCTCCAATGGACCGACTGCAGGGCACAGCTGAGGGGAGCTGGTGGTGCCTCTCAAGATGATTTCCCCGAGTACTTAAATATTTGTCTTCTTTGTTTCTCAATTCCCAAATGAGATATTAAATTTATTGGCAAGGAATTAACTTAAATTCCCCAAGTTGGGTCTGTTTTGCCCACGACAATAGATGGAGCATAGTTTTGTTTAAAGATCAGTTATTTGAATTATGTTGGCCTGAAAAGTAGAGTAGGTCTGAATTTCATTTTTGCCTCTAATGGGAATTTGTCCTTAAATATGAGCAGCCTAGAACTGTCAAGTTCGTTATTAGTACCTTGCACTTTTATAGAGCTTTTCATACTGAAATATCCCAAAATATTTTATAAATTACAGCCTACTGGTCATCCAGCTTCCTGCCATTTACAGCATCTCCAGCAATAAAGAGTAAAGAATAATTTTGGCAATGGAAATGACAGGCATATTTCATTTAACATAATTTTTTCAACCGCTTTTGGAAAAAAAACCCGCACTGGCTGTCTTCCAGGAACAAGAATTCATCACTGGAAAATTACCCCTAATATCTTCTCAGAAAGAACATTTTGTGGAGTCAGTGCATCTAGAAGTGGTAACAGGAGCTATTTAGGCTGTGCTTCATGTGTCTTTGCCATGAAGACAGCTGGCGCTCCCTATGAGAGGAAGGAGCTTGTGCGGTGGCTGGGGCTTGGATGCTGGATAAAGGAAATCCCTGCCGGACGCCATGATGCTGAGAAATGACCAGGGAGTTCAGACAACTTCCCCGTCACTGAGAAGCCACCTCAGATGGCGCACCTGTGCTGCAAGACGTGGGAATGTGAACAATTGGGGTCATTTCCCACACAGACAAGCAATTAGATAGGGTGGTGGGTTATTATCGCCCTGTATCATGAATAGCTTATCATGTAGTTTCCTAACAGCCTTCTAAACCAACAGTTAGGTGAACATACAGCTTTGCTAACCTTCCGCAGAATGCTTGCTTTAGCCACAAAACAGCAGTGAGCCTTTTTTTTTCTTTTTGAACTACACTCCAATAGGAGAAAAAGAGCAAGATTTGCCAGATCTGGGAGAAACATAGTTCAGGATAACGTATTTAGGGTTAGGTCTATTTCTCTGAGAAAGTATCAATATTTCCATCTTTGGTCTATATTAGAAATGTATGATACAGTTTCTAATCACACACTGTCATGCAAGGCAGAGCTTTTCATGGTACCTGGTTAAAATAAATAAATTTATAAACTTGATTTTCTTTCACTGAAACTGTGTAAGATAGAAAATGTTTTGAACTTTGCACTGTTTTCTTCAGCATGTTGGGGGTGGTCATTACTCTTACATCCTTACTAAAAGAAAAAAGTTTATTCTTTAACGAATTTTTAATATGTCAGAATGAAGGTTTAACAGCTTGTGACTAGGGAGTTACACATTACAGTACAGAAATTTCATTTTCAGTTTGATTTTAAAAAGATCTACTTTACTATATTGTTTAATGTATGTCAAATAAAATAACATATTCTGTTTCTTCAGGTTTTCAACAAGTGAGGACCTAAGAGCAAAATTTTCAGGCAATGGTACATGCAAATTTCAACCTTTGCCTATTGAAAAAGAAAAAAATAGAGGATTTTAGAAAGAACATCTTCTTTTTCCTTTTGGCACTCTTTGTCTATTTAAAAGTAGCAAAAAATGCAAAGCCATTGCATGAATAATTCATATTGAAGTCATCCTGGGCCCGATTTACAGAAGCAGATTTTTCGTTTTCCGATTCGTGCTCTGAATGCAAACATAAATGCCCTTATGTGGAATATGTGTCTGTGTACACTCGTTATACATTCAGTGGTTTCCAGAAGATTCCCTGGCTGTGCTATTTAAAATTGTACGACCTAATGATTAAAAACACAAATAGTGATATGCAGTTCTATGCAAAAGATCATTATTTTCTGGTCCTTTCACCCTGTGTTCATTAGATATGGGATATTGCTACTTTTACTTTAGCATCTCTCTCACCCTGCTAAACAGTTTCTTGTCCTCAGCAGTTCTGTTAAAGTGCGACTGACAAAGGATGCTCAGGATGATGAAGAGTTTGTGACTAATTAAGGAGATTTGTGGGAAAAAAGAAAAAAAATGTACCTATTCTCTGCTTTAAATGCGTAAATGCAGTGAGATGTCTCAACCATGTCAAGATTTATTTATTATATAACTGTTTCTCCTCTACAATAGTTCACATCTGGTTTTCAGGACATTTCTAAAAAGTTTATTAGTAAGCTTATTACCATAAGCTGGGAAGTTGCAGGAAAGGAGTGTTTTGTTTCCCCAAAGCATTTGCTACTGATGACTGATGGACACAGGTTACTGATTTAGGCTATGTTATTTTCCTCATATCTGATCCTGACCCGATCCAGATTTTCAAATAAATTATTAGCTTGTACATAGTACCCTAATAATTTAGACAAGTTAATGCATTCCATCTACTGTTTTCAAATTATTTGGTTTAATTATCTGTTGATAGCCAATTGTGTGAGGAAGGGTGGGTCTTTGTCAAATACAACACCCAATATTTTCTTCTTCAATGATTTAACAGGATGGTGGAATAATGAATTACTTTCAGTGAAGGAATAGTGAATAACATTTTCCAACCCCATTGGCATCCGTATTAAAAACCCTTGGATTTAGCATTGCAGATATTTTCACCAGTGTTTCAGAGTATTCTGCTTGATTAATCATAACTATGACCACGCAAACACAGCAAACCACAGCTATCTTACTCCTACGCACCTTTCTAACTGATTGGCTGGTTTTCCCTGCTCACTATGCCAAAGCATGATTGTTTTGTAGGAGCTGGTGCTACTTCAGCTATTGTTAATTTTTAATGGTTACACAGTGCCAGTATTTTTACAATCTCATTGCAAACACAGATGGATTCAGAAGCCCTTTGCATAGGTATCATAAAGGTACAGGAATGGCCAATCGTAATGGTCCAGTATTCGTTTACCCCAGGTTTCCCAGTCTTTTTCACAGTCACTTTTTTCTCTATCTTGAATTGGTCAGTGCCCTGCTCCAGAATGAGACCACGGGACACAAGTAAAGCAAACTCATTCTCAAATAAATTGTTTGATGTAGAACAGTCTGCTGCAGTTCAAAGATGCCACTGGGAAGACAGT
The DNA here is from genome assembly GCF_000699105.1 of Pygoscelis adeliae. Lineage (NCBI taxonomy): Eukaryota > Metazoa > Chordata > Aves > Sphenisciformes > Spheniscidae > Pygoscelis > Pygoscelis adeliae. The sequence goes on along the minus strand of NW_008824908.1, from coordinate 1,479,415 downwards.
GAAAAAGTCCATGGAAGTACACAGAATTGACTCACTGGAGAAGGTGGCTGCTAAACACTAAGTCATTAAATTTTTTTCCAAAAATTTATAGCTAATAGCATTTGGGAGGGGTTAATTAGAGTAGCTAAAGGCAGAGGTTAGTTAGATTGATCTTCCAGATTTCATTCAAAACAAGAGAAGACCAGAGGGTCTTAGGAACAGTTTACCCATTTTAAAATATTTTTTACAAAGTAATTTAGCTCTGAAAGATCTCAGAAAAGAGCAGCTCAAATGTCCAAAGTCTGCCAAAATCACAAAGTCTTACAGGGGAGAGTGATTGCCAGCTTTAGAAATAAGCGTTTCCATCTACCTGTAATGATACAAAAGCTACAGAAGGGAAAAAAGTCCATAAATCCATAGCTACTTCTGCAATGTATTCAAAAAGCCCTTTTAGATTCTTAGAAACTAAAAGTAAAATCTGGCAGTTGTTTTAGATTTTTACTTTTCACTCTTATTGAAAGATAATACTTAGATTTTCTAGTATATTTATATATTTCAAGGTCTCTTTAGTGCCGTGGAATACTAACTTAGAAAATCTCTCAAATCATCACTAATAAAACAGCAGTTGAATGTTTCACAGAATAACCTTTGGTGCACTTTATCATATATCTAAATTAGAGAAGGCTCCAAGAAAGGACAGGTGATGTACGTTATGTTTTCCTCAAGTTACAAGGTCACATACAAACTCTTACTGCAGAACAGCTGTTTACAGGGGTAAACAGCTTTTCTAATAGTAGTTTATGTACCATCCTCTTACTCACATCAGTCTCAGCAAATATCTCCTAAATAGCTTAGCAGCTCAGGTTTCAATCTTTTGTTATGTGGTAATTCTATTAGATCTTCATCCTTGCATTATCTCCTCTGTTCCTTTCACTACCGACATATTTTGTTTTTCTAACCAGTCAATTCCATTTTCAAGAGCCATCGTTCCATATGGCTAAGCTTTTCCAGTTTTCAAATGTCATTGTAAGTTCCTGGATTTATTTTCTTAGACTATCCTACAAAACTCACTTTCATCCTAAGAATAATTAAACTGTTCTTTGTCTCCTGTGAATCATAACTTAGACAAACTATATTTCCCTCTTACGTTTCACTCTTCAAACATTTCTTTCAACTTGCTAGTGACCTTCACTGCTGCTTTCTGAAATGTCTCCCGTTTCATTAAACCTCTTTTTTCAGCAGTTAATTTGACTTTAGATATCTCAGTATTTGACTTTTTTGTTGTAGAAGTCCCCATCTGTAATTATCTTTCTGTTCTTTGTCTTAAAGCCGCTACATTTGTACCCTAAATCTCTACAGGCTACTTTTCCTGCAGTAAGCTTGATGACATCATGTATAATTGACATTTATTCCAACACCTTCTCCTTTCCTTGCAATTAGCTTCCAGCATTCCCTCGGTGAATATCTGCCATTGGTGTTCTTTTCATTTCCCTGATTTAAAAAAAAAAAGTTCATCAGATACCCTCTCTGGGCTGCTTCCCAACGTCCCAGGTGAGCTTATGGCAGTAAGCGGGGATGAATAGGCCTTATACTTCCCATTTGGATGCGGTAGCTCTGGCCACCACGAGGCAAAAGCAGTTTTCTTTATAGAAACCTTTGGTTGCAAGTTTAATTAACTCACTGCAGTAACCCTAGTCCCCTCTGCTTTGCCCCTGACGTGTTCTCTCACCAGGGTCAGCAGTAAGGACTCCAGACCCATACAAAGATGCAGCATGAGAGTTTCAGGTGAAGAAACAAAGGGTCAAGCCTCCCACACCAATCTTAGATCTCATCTCCTCCAAAAAATGTTTCTCCCCAAACAATGGGGTTTTGTTCCCATTTTACTTCGGTTTTACAGGGTACTTTTAACTGGTCTGCTTTAATGAGACTTCACTGACTTGTTTCCCATAGCAGTTCCCTGAGTACAGCTGAAGTTTTCTACTGATTAGGTTATTTAATATTTTTATCATACCAAAATCCATTTTATGTCTGAGGTAGATGATTGTGCTGGTTTTGGCTGGGACAGAGTTAATTTTCTTCATGGTAGCTAGTCTGGGGCTGTGGTTTGGATTTGTGCTGAAAACAGTGTTGATCATACAGGGATGTTTTCGTTATTGCTGAGCAGTGTTTACACAGGGTCAAGGCCTTTTCTGCTGCTCACCCCACCCCACCAGCGAGTAGGCTGGGGGGGCACAAGGAGTTGGGAGGGGACACAGCTGGGACAGCTGAGCCCAACTGACCAAAGGGATATTCCACACCATATGACGTCATGCTCAGCATAGAAAGCTGGGGGAAGAAGAAGGAAGGGGGGACGTTTGGAGTGATGGTGTTTGTCTTCCCATGTAACCGTTCCGCGTGATGGAGCCCTGCTTTCCTGGAGATGGCTGAACACCTGCCTGCCCATGGGAAGGAGTGAAGGAATTCCTTGTTTTGCTTTGCTTGTGTGCGCAGCTTTTGCTTTACCTATTAAACTGTCTTTATCTCAACCCACGAGTTTTCTCACTTTTACCCTTCCGAATCTCTCCCCCATCCCGCCGGGGGGGTGGGGAGTGAGCGAGCAGCTGTGTGGTGCTTAGTTGCTGACTGGGGTTAAACCATGACGATGACAAATACAGTTTACTTTTCAAGGCACAGATAAAAAATTGTAAGTCCGCACAGGCTTTGCTTAGATAATACAATGTAATATGGACTTAATGAGCTATAAGTAACATTTGTTTAATATTTGACATGGTTCTTTCAAGATCTATTAAAGCATTTTCATATGACATGAGACAAAACAGGAGAGGTTGGTATTTGCAGCTTCTCTTGGATGTAATTCCTAGGTACAACGGTAACCAGAGTACAAACATGTAGGTTAATACTGCAAAAGGTAAAAAATTGCTAATCATACTGAGAAGAACCCTACTTGTTTCAGCCTCGTCAGTAGATATTCAGAAAGAAAACCGCATTTGCTTTTCTAAAAGATTGCCTGTTTTCACAAACGATTTACTGTTGATAGTGCATTAAATTTCATCCCAGTGTTGTCCTTCCCCATCTGTATACAGAACCTCCCCAGGTACAGAATCAGCGTGTCCAGACTCCAGACAGAGGAAACTATGAGAACTGGGTGAGTTATGTAGGATTAGAGAGGTGCAGAGTGTCTCACTGCCCAACAAAGGAAAAGTATTTTCTCCAGTGCATACTGTAGGAAGACTTTAACAAAACCAAACATATTTACAGAGTCTCCCTTATCAGTCTGAATGAGGATTTATTAAGCCTGAGGCAGTTCTCAGCTGTGTGATCTGTGGGAACAGTGCTGCTGCAGAGCGATGGAAAAGGACTGCTGGCAACAGCGAGCCGTCGAGACCGGAGGGATCGGGGGATATTCAGATTTCTGCTCTCAGACTGTCCTCCCCCATTTCTCAGGCAAAACTCTGGATCTGAGCTGCTTGCTCAAAACAGCAACAGGTGCCATTTTTCATTTCAAAAGTACTTTACATTATTTGATTACTCTTGGTCCGTCGGGAACTTTTTTCTTGAATGACATAAGAGGGAACAGTTTCTTTCAAAGAGAATAAATAGTTTATTCTGAAGCCAGATCAAGGCCAGATCAAAATTCAGTAATTCTCCGAATTCTTTACTAAGGAGTTTCACAGTAACATTATGCCAATTAGAATAAAAAGAAAGGAGGGGTGGTTTTTTAGTTATTTGAATATGCAGCCACAAAGTTCTAATCTTAAATGTCGGTATTGTGAGTAGTTTTATTTACAACTGAGGTACTCTACTTTCAGTTCCAGCTGCTCAATATGATGACCAAATATTGGTATCACAAACCGGTAAGGATTCAGCTCACCGTATTACTCAAAGGAAGTATCTCTGGCTATCAATAAAGAGTATAACCCACCCCCCCCCGCGCCAAACTAATGCTAGTAAAAATTCTATTAAATTCATGTATGACAAAGAAGAGACATCTCATTTTTCTTTGTCATGTGCTTTCTATGTCGCTTTTTGCTTCGTGCTTTATAGTGGTAAGACATCACTTGTTCCAAATTATTAACATCAAGATAGTATCTCCAGGTATCAAATATAAAGTATATCCTATGTCATGTAGGTAGGTCAGATTATCCAATTACCCATGAACATTGTTTTGGTTTCCACGGTTACTCAGGGGATGCTAGCATTTTTCTTCCACGCCATTGGTTGCCAAGGCTACAACAAGTTGTTACAAAATATAGCAGTTACAGGTCCAGATTGCAGGGGTGTAGTCCTTCTGCATTCGGCAGTTACTTGCAGTAAATCTCGCTTGATGCAGCATTTGAATCCTGAAGGCATTCTCAGCAGCGTTCTTCTTTGCGTTAACCAAGTTACTAAGTTTGATATAAAAGGAGAAAATGCTCATTGAAGCTATCAACCGTACAAAGTATACGAGACTGGCATAGCTACATTGGCTGAAATAAAGCACTTGGATACCTCTGGCAAAAGATGGGAATGTGCTGATCCTAATTACGTTATTCTCAAATAGAATCCCAACCCAAATCAATGGAAATTGAATCAGAGCAGAATGCCTTCTACATTTAGGGCCCATATTACCTTAGAACAGGAATAATCTCATGCACTGTACAATAGTTACTTGTTAAAAAGAATTACGAATATTTGCAAATACTTGTAGTAATAATAATGTCTGCTGCATTATGTAAACTGACAAAATGAGACAAAACAGCCTATAAACACAAAAGGGGATAAAAGAGGTTGTGCGCTCAGCTAGGTTTATGTTTTCCACCCACAAAACTCTAAAGACAATTTGATGTGGATGTTTATATGTCTAAGTGTCTGAACTGCAGGCAGAATACACACGTGAAGTAACTGAGCTGTGTTCAGAAATTGAACCCTTAATGATCTACATCAGATTGCATATAAAAATAGATGCTAATTGTTTGTAATTTTTCACTTCAATATATTAAAAAATAAAACCTGCATTTTCATTAAAACAAGTGCTGTCGCAGATCGAAGCTTTTCACTTATTTCAAATTGAAAGAAGAAAAGAATGGCTGTAGTTTTCAGACACATGTAACCCCATAAAAACAAACAACTTGCTGAAAATAAATAATTTCATATTACGTAAAAACTAAAAAATTTCTGCAATGTGCTACAACACACGATATGGTTATAGTACCTATAATATTTATTTTTAAAACCACAAAGCAAAATATAGTTAAAAACTCCCCCCTGAATGGGCAGGAACATAATATACTGTTGTTGTCTGAAATGACAGATCACATTTCTCAGGCATAATATGACTCTGAATAATCAAAAAAAACTTACCTCCCATGAAAGAAAAGATTTTCATTTTTTAATGAATCTTCCTTTTTTGCCTTTACAAAAAGTTCTAGAAATGCTGAATATTAAGTATCTAAAATAAAATCCTGAGTTGTTTTTGTTCTGTCTTGAGATTTTTTGGAACTGTGCTTGTCAAAGGACATCTCTTTATCTCCTCTATAAGATTTATTATAAGATTACTTTATTTAAATTTGATTGCACGGTCTTTTTTTTTTTCCAAACCCAGACAGGAATTTTTCAGTCATTTCTTCATATTATTAACAACATATTATTGATGATAACTTTTTTAAATGCAGAAAATGTACAGAATAATTAGAAAAAATAGAAATAGCTTTCTTCATTTCTGAAACACACACTGTCCTCCTAAATTCAGATACTGCTAATGTACAGTCTTACCATTGTTTAGGAGCTTGATATGAGAATAATTTCCAGATTCCAAGAATTTGCCTTTTAAAATATTACATTGCAATTTTAAATGCTTGATCATTCTCATGCTAAGACATTACAGAATCTGTGACAGGAGTCTCATTATCGGGAGAACAAGAAAGGGTTTTAAAATATGGTTATGTATTTATTTTTCTTCTGTCCAATTGCCTACTTTCCCTTTTTTAAACTAATTTCATTGACCCACCACAGAGTTTGCATTTTCAGTTCACTAGTTGATTAAAAATGCTAGTAGCCAGCTGACTAAACAACTGTATAAAGAGATTTGCAAATTTATAATTGTAATACTTTATTTAGGATCAAATTCAATTCCAGTTGAAATTTAAGCAATAGGTATATTCTATTAACTGTAGTTGGGGACTGAATTCCTAAGCTACCAGTGTAGCCTGTAAACCTAAGGCATTAAAATAACCTCTGGAATTCATTAGAAAGTTGCAAGCTTTATGCGGGAGCTGGTCCCCAACAGACCTGGAGCCAAGCAGAAAACGTTCTGGTAACACTGTCAAACGCGTCGATATAAAGTATAGAGCTAAATCTTTGCTACCTCTAGGATTGTCCAGAACATGAAAATCAAATCTGGATGTTTAGCTGTGTTAGGACTACGTTAGGATGCTTTTAAGTCCAGGATTTTGTTGTGACCCATTATTCAAGGGCTGTCTGAAACCAGCTTTATGGAAGAGTTGCACTCCAATTCATGAAACACGCTTCAGTGCACCAGAAAATAGCTGCATAGATAATATTGTAGACGTTGTAACACAGACAATATATTGCAAAAATTCAGCACACTGTAGAAAATTGTATAAAGCAGGAATATGCTGCACAGTGTGGCTGTTTAGGAAATCAGACTTTTCTGATACCTTTTTTGAGCCATTTCTTTGAAAATGCAACCTTCCTATGCTTTCTGTCAGCTGCCAAGTTGTGTGAGTTTGCAGCTATCGAGCTTTGTACCTTCTTACCGATGGATGGTGTGGAAACTAAGAGCTAACACAGGGTCAAAAGGAACCTGCATATTCACGGACTACAAATACATAGACACCAAAATCAGCTCCTGAACCCTGGGCCAAATATGGCTGGATGCCAGGCGAATATTAAGGCTACCATATATACTTTTCCATAGCTATCTGCTTTTGGCAACTGTATGGGACAGGACACTGCACCAGATGAACTTTTGGTTCGTCTGCACTTATGTAAGAAATATTTGAAATTTAATTTTAATAAGGAGCTCTCCAACATAAAAAAAAGGGTAAGAATGAGTTTTCTATGAAAGATTCTGCTCAAGATAAAATTACACTGTGAGACACAAAAACGCTTGAAGCTCTGCCTGGCTAATTGCAAATAGCTTGGATTTTCCGTTCTGGGCCCTCCATCACTCCCTATAACTATAAACAAGGCAGTAATACGGTTATAAAAATGGATCCTGGTGACATTGTTTCCTCTTTCATAAGCCTCTATCTGCTTTAATGTCCCTATCCCAGTTGGCTATTACTTTTTGCAAGGGTGCCTAGCAGGGTGATTTCTGGTAGAGTATCTATGTCTGCCTCCTTTAAGTCTGGACTGGAGCTCACGGAGCCAGCTGAGAAACCAGAAAGGCAGGGGGGGCCTGTCATTTCACTAGAATTAAACGTGTGTAAACTGTGACAATGTGTTTAATTCCTCTGTTTCCAGAGCTGACTTGTTTTTAAGGACTTTAATGCTGTGGGAATTAACTATTGCGGGCAAGAGAGATGAACTTCCACAACACGAGGGAAAGACTGCTCCAGGGATCAGAAGGGGAAAGAGCCCCCATCCCAGCCCCTGCCAGCGCTGCACACTCCCGCCGCCCCCAGCCGCCTTCTGGCCTCAACGCCCACCTCGGAGGTAGCTAGCACCCTTTCCTGCCCCCGCGGCAGCCAGCACGTGGGGCAATGCAGGTTCCCACCCCTTCCCCTGCCCTCACCTGCACCGGGCATCATGGCCAGACTGGTATCACCGTGCTCGGGGGACCGTGCCGCTGGCGCGGCAAGGGGTGCACAAGCCTCCTTTGCGACATTTCACCAGATTTGGCCCCCGGGTGCCTGGGCCTTGCCCAGCAATGCATTGCGCCCTCCGGGGCACGGGCAGTCAGGGTGGGGCAGGTCGTCATGCTGATGTAATAGGTTGCCCGTGCCCTACGGCCTTGGGGCCGCACGCCTCTCTGCTGGTTGTGACGGGTAAGCGAACATGTGAGATCACTGACAACATTGAGGTTTAGGAGAGGGTTAGTCAGCGTGAAGCAACTCTTGCTCTTAGATCAGGAGCCCTGCTTCCCTCCTGGCCTCAACAAGCTACTCAGGCATAAAGAAAAGCCACGTTTAAACACAGCTCTTCAATATTTTGGGTTTTTTGAAGGACCACCATGATATAACAGCATCTTAAAATATGCCATAATATTTTAAAGGAACTATTCTCAGCATGCCCAAAAAGCTTCTCAGCAGTAATGTTGGGCTTAGAAACATCAACATGAACTCTCATGAAAGCTAAGCCAGAAAGCCGCTTGATTTATTCAGTCATGTTCCCAAATAACTGAAAGCTCATAAAATCCTAAGATATGTATTGCTTTTTATGGAAAACTCTCAAACGTACCAGCAGGAGAGAGTATTTGGGGTGGCTCTTTTTTTTTTTTTAATTTTGAAATGTTTTTGTGCTTGCTTAGACTCGTGAGGGAAGTGATGATGATAGAGAAAAGTGGGGTTTAACCTCTCTCATGGTTTCCCACTTTGCCATACTGGGTCTTTTTTTTTTTTTTTTAACATGCTGGTATTTTATACAGTCGATCACACAGAGTATTAGCAATAAGTACTCCTTTGACCTATGTATGTTATTACAAGGAGTGATCTGATGTTAAATTCAATTATTCCCCCCATTTTAAGTGATTGGGAACATTTCAGCGTTGATTGGACTGAACTCTGTGGAAGGAACACTGTTTGTTTTCTTTCAGCAGCTAACAGATACTAACTCTGTAAAAAGCTTCTTAAAAATAAACTAGAAATGCCAGTACTGATCCTGTATCTCCAAGTTTGGGAGTGTTGAGATTCAGAACTTTAGTTTGTTGTAAAATTAAGTAGCAACACTTCTGAATTTGGAAATTCACGCTTGCATCAACAGAATTCAGGTAAGAGTACAGGTTTCCTTTCTCTCTTTCTTCCCAAAGTGCAGAAATTTCAAAAGATCAGAAGAGTTGGTTTAGTTTTATCTGTATGAAGTATATGAAGTAGCAGTGTACAGACTCCTATTTAATTTAAAGTCATGACAAGGGATTGAGTTTATATCTCACCCTAAATATAACACAATTAGCTATTTTTGCTTAAAAAAACAGAAGTTTTTTTTAAAGTTTTCCCTTTTCCTCCAAATAAAATCATGCTGTAAGTGCCTGACTTTTTCCATTACATGAGGTCTGTACACTTCCAATGATTAACTATTTAAGCAAATGTTTGTTATGTCTCAAACCAGTAATGTTTGCACAGAGCTTCTAGGATAGAGGGACAAATAATGATTTAACTGCAAAAATTACCACACTGACATGTCAAACATATAATTAATGAAAAACAAACAGTTAGAACATCAGCATTAGTCATTAATACCATATTGTTTGTTTAGTCCATTAACACCTTAATCCAGCAGAAGAAAAATGGATATTGTTACAGTAGTAAAAACACCAGGGTCTTACCTACGTAATAGCATTGACTTAGCATTGGCCAGGACAAAAGTGTTCTTGCACAGACCGTGCAAGGTGGTGGCACTGCCGGGCCAAGACACATCCCGGTTCTAAAGCTATCTGAGTATTTGTGCAATACTTTCTCTTACCTGACAAAGATACAAACTTTATGTCCCGCACTTCTGAAAGCTGCAGGCTTTCAGGGTAAGGGTATTTGATTCCTGGATTATCAGCTCTATAATATTTCACAGTTTTTTAAAGATTTAATGCTGTTTTCCTCTTTTTCTTTCCATATATTTTTATAACTTTGAAATAGATTTTTTTATGTTTGTTTAAGGCCTTCTATTGCCTTATTACAAATAGTTGGGCCTGGAGTTGTGATTCGCTCAGGGAGACAGGAATTCCTACAGTCGTATCAGAGGAATAACGAATTTCGCTGGACACTGCTGGATGGGTTTGTCACTTCAAGGTACAAGCTTCTCATTAGCCAAAAACCTCCCACTTTTTTTCTTTGGGTTCTGCGAACATACAAGTTTCTCTTTTTTGACACATATGGGCATTACATGAAGTAAAAAAAGATGTTCTTGTCTTTATACAAGCTCAAAATTATTTTTCAGTTGGTGTGGGACACACGTTGAGTAGATTGCAACCTGGAATTACTGTGAGTATATAGAATAACAATTACAAGGGATCCTGAGGTTTTAGATGGCTTTGCAGACATATGGAACCAATTTATTATTGACTGTTTATTGCTACTTTCATTGTCAAATATGCCAAAAAGCATTCCAATTATAAATAGGTTATTTGAAAAGTTATTTCCAAATTCTGTAGAAAGATTGGATTGTATTTCTGCTTTGTTAAGCACACTTGCATTCCTGGATGCTTTCTGTGCCTTTTCCTGATATTTATAACCAGGTGGCTGGGAATAGATGCTTTCGCTGAGAGTATTATACAGCGTTGAACAGAAGAAATGGAGAACACATTTACACATCAAAATACCTTTGTACTTTGCAAATTAATTATTTTGCAGTCATACTTTCTTTCATAGCCTACTGTGAAATAAATAATTTTCTTCATAGCTACTTGCTTATTATGTATGTTTCCTAAATTAATTATTTACTCCCAGAACGGTTTCAAGCCTGGCTTTGTATAGCACACTAAACCTACAAGAAAAAAAGGAAATTACATTCTCTTAAACTTTTATTATAGCCCATCATCTCTGCATATATAAGTATGTGCATATTTGTGTATACGCTTAAAAAATATTGAACAATCCAAAATATCTTAATGAATCTCTAGCTGGGTTTTCTTTTCACGTTTGGTCAATAAAAATCATCGTAATAACGTACAGTACTCATGGCTGGATCTGATTTAGTCATTTGTCAGTAATTTACCAGTGGCAACTAATGAATGAAAAGTGATCATTTTGTTGTCTCGAATGCTGTGATAGGCAAATGCTGATCTGTTTTGACATTCCATTAGTGGCTAGTTTTTGTAGTTACATGCAGCTTGAATACTTCTTTGCCTATGGCTCCAGCCACGGTCAGAGACACTATGGCAATTTTCCACGCTCAAAGCTGCTACACAGTCACTGTTATATAAAATAACTACCTACTTGGGGGCTAAACTAGATTATACCTTCCTCATTCCTAATTTCTAAATAAGTATGCAATGTGTCCATCTGACAAGAAGCCTTAATCTACCCTTCTTTAAGTGGTCATATTCATTTGAATGGGAATAAGATTGGATGGTGAACTTTTTAAAATTTATTCCCGTGTCAGTGGCCAATATAGTAAAGTAACCACATGTCCTGTATTTACCTGCAAAAATGATTAATGTTCTGTATGTTGAAAAGGACATCGACTGAATTATTTTTGGCTGTATACATTAATTGCCCTGCAAGAAAGGGCAAGAACTTTCTGGTACACGTTAATCTAACATTTGCAGTCTCATCCTGTTAACACAAATTAATTACATACAGTTGTCCAGGAAGGCACAGTGAGAGTGCTGAATCTAATAAAGCCTTCCAATACTTTACTGCTGTGTACCGTGTTGCATTTTTGCATGAATGTTTTGTGTGTTAAAGAAACCTAGTACTGCAAATACCATTTTAGAAACAGTTCTCTTCACGTTCTAGGCTCTAATATGATCAAGTACCTATTAAGTGGACAAAGAATTTGAGAGTCAGTGTGGATCTCTTCTTTTTTCTCTTTATCTCCTACCTCCATTTACACGTATTTCTATGATCTGCCTCACCTTCAGTATTGCCTTTCTAAATGTTAATATACTTCTGGTTAGACACAGTATTTGTTTGCAACGCCAGCTAAGCAGCTTAGGTATTTATGTGTGTTTAAGAAATACTGTACAGCGAATTTTCCAGTATATAACTGGAAGGAGCACCATGGGTGATTCAAAAGTGCATATTGTAACATATTTCTTCTTACTCTAGGCTGAAGTTTAGTTGCCTCTAATCTTACGCAGTGCCTTTAAAACTATATTTATACCGCATGTCATATCTTGAATGTGAAAAACAAAATTCTAATACATTACCAAGGCAGAACGGTTGGGTAGACTGAAAAAGGCCATAAAAAAATTAACTGTATTGAACGCCACATGCACGGAGGTTGTTTCTGGATGAACTAGGGAATGTTAAAGTCTTGCAAGTGCCATGTCAGAGTTTGCTTTGCACCTTTTCTCTAAAGATAGAAGCTGTGAAATTGAATCTCATCAATATACTTCTGTGACAAAGAACAAAAAGATAAGGTGTAAGGTCAGCTCCTGAGACATTTCAAACAACAATCCTTTGCTGTTTTTTTCAGGACAGCTTTTAATTTTGCAACTGAGTCTTACCTCAAAAAAAAAATAGCAAAAGGAAAAAAATTGTGTGAAAGAGTGATGAGAAGGTTTTAAGGGTTTATGGCCTTCAACATGAAGAAATAGAGGAATTTCAGAAAGGCTAGGAAGAAAATCACTTGTGTTTGTACAATGTCAGCAAATTAAATTTGATTACAATTTTTTTTGTTAGCAAACATTAATCTTTAATTCTGGCACCTGTGAGCATTGCTTTGATTGTCCTGCTTGAAGGCACAATGCACAAGGCACTCCTATGAAGAGTTTACAATATTCAAGAAAGCGAACAGGGCCAGCCATCTAACAACTTCCTAAAGCAAAGTCATGTTGATTCATCCTGCACAGAAGACTTCAAGTCCTAACCATATATCCATGCCCAGGAATTGTCTCTACTCCTATTGGAAGCTTGCTGGAGAATGAATAAATATTTTTAGTTCTTTTTCCCTTGCCTGTCTCTAAATTACACACTCTAAAAGCTGAATTTTATTGCCACTGGCAATGCCATCCTGCCCCAAAGTGGGGCAACCTGAAACACAGGCTAACCGATGTGGCCTCTATCAGCATTCAACACAAAAGAGGCAATAAGTAGCTAAAAGAGAGGCCTTTACTGAACAACCATCAACTTCCTTGGACATTTTAGTTGATGACAAAGGAATTAATCAGGCCTTTGGCTCTCAGACTGGGCACTGTAATTAACTTGCAGTCGTCATCTCCGGTGAAAAACTGAGCCACTCTAAATGAAACAGGATCAAGGCCAAATTATTGAAAGCCAGGAAGAGTAAATACAGATCAGGAACCTGACTTCTTTTTCTCACCTCCCACTTTTCCTTTATGTGATCTTTTTAATCAGCAGCCCAAATAGTATACTTAAATACTACTACTAACCGTTTCAGAAATATAATTTTCTCCTTATCATAATAGTGTTCAATAGAGGCTAAACGTATGAACTGTCAACAAGAACATTACCTGGGCTAGACAAACTACTGGTTCCACAGATCACAGATAATCTCTCTCTGTTCTTTTCAGCAGTTCTTGGCGATTATAAATAACATACATCTCAGGCTCATGAGTTCTTCCATTTAACAAAAATAGTAAAAGTTTTCACTATCATCTGGTTTTCCTCCAATATGAACTAATTATAGAAAATATTATGCATGACATTTAACCTTTCTTTTTCTTAAATTCCTTCAAAACTTTCCATGTCAAACATCCCTTAACATACTGAATATTCTTCATACTTAATACTTCTTCGTATATAATCCTTAAGACGTAGGTCATCCTAGAGATGTTATTTAACTAATTTTATCTTGCCTCTGTAGCAGTATTGGCTTATTCAGTTTTTGTCAGATCTAAGTAAAATGGGATTTTCATGTATAGCAGGTTGACCTGTAGCATACTCTGCAGTGAGAGAGAGACTAGTAACAGTTAAATTGGCATAGGGCCTCCCTCAGTGTTGGTAGCCTTGTGATTGCTCTTGAACTCAAACCCATTACAGAGATGTTCTAGGTCTAAGACATTCAGTCCCTAATCATACTCCATTTACCAACACTACATTCTTAGTCAAGAAAATTTTAATTTACTCAAGAAGTTTTCCATATGCAGGACTCATAAGATAGACGACATCACCAAGCATTAGAAGGCCAGGTCTTTCTCCACTTGCAATCCAATAGATTAACTGATTTCAGAGAGAGAAGGATTCAAGCCAGTAACTAAACCCAAAGTTTTTTTAGAGGTTCTGCTTCTGCTGTTGTCTGTACTCAGTTCATACTGTAACTGTAAAAATAAATATTTCTTCATCTGTCAGATCCAGACACCATTATTAGAATCATTACTGGCCATTTGCTGAACTTGGAAAGGAGAAACAAATTTCATGAATCCATTTGTCTGAATCACTGACCAGAGAGCTTAAATGTCAGTAGATGGAAACTTGTAAGGCTGCTTTTTAAAATGTCTTTTCAGGGGAAAATCCATAATGAACTAATGAAGTATTCAGCAAGGCTAATAATCTGGAACACGTTTTCAGTAGCTATAGGAGAAATTTAGAATTTCCCCATATTTAGTTCAGTGGTAGAGAGAAAAAGTTTCAGTGGAAAGACCTTTTCATAATTGGCCTAATAGGAATAGAATGTGTGTTACAGTCAGACTTCATTTTAAGTGAGTTTTATTTCCTTCCATTGGAAATCTCTCATTTTTTAATTGTGATGGCAAAACAGATACCACACAAAAATTTAGAAGACAAAAGAAAGTGAAGGACAATTTCTGGTAAACAAACCACACCGTGTCTAAGCCTGCTTTTAAAATACTACTCCTGGGACAAATGTAAAATCTGCTGGTGTTGTTTTACCAGCCATTTATATCTCCTCAGGTAGGAACCACTTTAAATTACATTAAATCCTGTACTAAGTCTTGCTACATCTTTTTGCATGATAATTAACTTCACTCTGTTTGTTTATCATATGAGTAGAACTCGTGGATTTTGTCCTTCATGCCCTTTTGTTGGTAAATGGTAACCAAATTGTCAGTTAGCAACCTCATCAGTTTTCATGTGGCTTGTGAAGCAAACCGTCACCTTAAAATCTTACATTTTATCTTGCTTTTCAGGTATTTTTAAATTTTGTGGTGAATTTCAATGTAGCAATCTAATAAATCTAATGGATTCTTTAATTAGATGAATAGTCAGTTTCATAATCTTATTTCTGGAAACAGAGAAGGCAGGTTTCACTAGGCTATTTTAATAGGCTCTTCCAGAAAGAGTCCAGAACTTTGCTGGCATATCGCTACTGATCCTGGTAAAATTAGATGCAGTAGTACAACGTATGCAAAACAATGAGCATACTTCCAATAGTGTGGAAGATAACCATGATTTGGGAAGCCAATTACTTAGGTAATCCTGGGGCATCAATTTCTTGTTGTTATGGTCTATGATATTTACAGTAGCAAAATTAAACATCATTCCAAAAAGCTAGCAACAGGTATTTTCACAGTAATTTTGCGCAAGTAATTCTATTGATCACATTGCCACTCCGTTACTCCCCAAATTAACTTTGGTGATGGAAAAATACTGCAAATACGCCCTTATATTGGCACATAGGTGCAAAATCGTGTCAGTGACACACCTTTAGGAAATGCTGAGTTGCGGTACTCAGTGCCACACTTCCTTAAAATGTCTCAGCTTGAGCATACAAAAATGGAGGCATCAAAATCATGGCCATTTTAAAGAAAATTAAACTACATATAAGGCAGTGTAGACAAACTCATCAGGGTTTTACATGGATTTTATTCTGTTCCTATTCAAGCAGAAGTGACATTGTGGTGGGCAAGATTATTCCATTTGTATTCAAAAGAAAACTCCCTTTGAAGCCAATGAATTAAAAATTGTCGACATAGTCTCTGGTCTTTAGGTTTGAGATTTTAGTCTGTGCATAAAATAGTTTATTTAAGCAAATTACTGTGCAGTACATATAAAACTGATTAAAAAAATCTGTGATTGAATGCAAGACATCCTTTTACTAAATAGTCAAACAAGGTATGAAAGATACATCAACATTACGATGCCAATATTATAAGCAAGGATGAGCCATGATTTTTCTTCAGGTTATATTGCATTTTGGTATGTCAGTTAATTTGTCAAAAGATATAGCTTCAGCAAAGTATTTATAGCAGAAATGTTTATAGCAATTTGTACTGTAATTATGAGATGGAGTCTGAAATATATAAATTCCTTACCTTTTGCAAGTATTTAAGTATTCGTGCCCTTTTTCAATTGTGTGTTCCTATCATGGAGTATTAAATTTCTTCTAAATCTATTGAAATGAGACATGGTGGGCTAGGAAAGAAATACAAAACTTCTTAGAAAACCCTACAAGAGTCTACCACTATTTGCCATTCTAATTTACTGGGGAAAAATATGAGCGGTGGTCATGTGGCAATTATAGCAAAGAGAGCAGAATATATTTGCCCAGGACTGGTACTTGTAATCACTCTAGGTTTCTGTGTAATTTGGGGGAAAGAAAATTTAAGCCACATCTTAATTTGTTTTTCAGAAACAACCAATTGACTTTTTCAGCCAGAAGAAATTATTTTTTAGTAATTACTTTGTAGCATTGTCTTGAAAAGCCATGAACTAAACAAAAATAAAATTAATAAACTGTCCCCATTAGCACGAACAATTTTTTTTTGTGAAATCAAACCAAAAAATGAGTAGCTTCTTTCTTAACTACACCCATTATTCTGAAAATAATATGCATTATTTCATGTTTGAAAATTATCATCTCATTGATTCAATTAATATTTCATAATTTTAACACCAGTGGCACTAAAACTTTTCAGTTCTTGGGGATAAAAAGGAAAAGAGACTTGAGCTAGATTCTTCTTGTCTCTAGCTTGCAATATTTTTCCTCATGTCCAATGAAAGGTAAAATATCTGGGACAAAATCTTAGTTCCAGTTGAATACAATTTCCTTCAATGGCCTGAAATTTCACTGTATAATGAAATTATACAGGGGGGATAGTAATTGATAAATTTTGTACTGCTGCTTTATATGTCATATTGACACTGTCTTATGAATAATGAAGACTTCAGCTAAGAAGAATTTGTCTACAACTAAAACTTTTTAAATTAAAAAGGTGATTATTGATAAGAAAAACATACTTGGAATGTTAGATTGAAAAGAGATATGCCAGAATTGGTTCTGTTAAGTGCTATCCTATCAAAGTTTGGAACAGATCAGAGATATAGTGGTGTAGTTCATATTCTGAGAAAGTCTTTGAGGTGCTAGATATACGTCTTACTCTGTGGATGAGATAAATCACACCAAGACAATCTCTTTTCCACTTGATGTGATTTTGGAGATAGCTTCAAATAAAATGTCGCTTATGATCATTTGAACATTCAAATCAAAGATAATGAAGTCATTCAATAAAAATCTGCTTAAATCTTGAAATCCTGAAAATTTAAATGAGCTTAATATTTTTCTGTACAAAGTGTCTATTAAAATTATTAATATAAATATATAATTCTTTAAATTATATAAAAACCTCATAAATACTTTAATTGAAAATTAAATCAAATACTTCTTTGATGGAGGAAATCTCTTCTACAGTTGCAGTAGGTACTTGTGGCCAGATTCTACTTCCAGTTTCATGGATGACTACTATAAATCTCAAATAAGTGGGAACAAAAAGGTAGTTCATGAATTGCTGTTTCTTCTTTCACACAGAATTCTTGTATTTGGGAACCCATAAAAAGATATAATGCTTTAAAAAGAAGTAGATGTGAAGCACATGTCTATCTAATGCTTTAAAAACAAGATGTGAAGAACAATTCTATCATCTCAGTGGTTTGAAAGATTTTTGGTTTTGCACTAAGCTTATTGAACCAAAGTAGGAAGTAAGGTGGAAAAGTGAAGAGAAAATGATATTTAATTAAATCTTAACAAAAGCTGAAAAAGCGAATTAATGTGAAGACAAAAGACTGAAACAGAATAATAGACAAAGTGGGATAGGATAATCAGGTAATAGAGTAAAATGTTTTAATGCATCTTCATATTGAAAAGGTCCCACTCAAATTAGTTTCTTAAAATACTTGGCAAGGGAACATATATTGGCCAATAGGATATTCACACTGTACAATAAACACATCTTATTAATAACTTAGACTTTTAATACTGTGAAATTTAAATTTTCAAATATTTGCATATTTATGATGTCAGAGGATAATTATAGGAGATCTTTGATCTATATTACAGTATACATGAAAGCTCTGTGCTTGCTGACAAGAATGTCCTTTTTTCAGTACAGAGAACATCTTTGTAATAATTAACTCCAATAATCCAATTTTTAACATTGTTCATAAAAATCAGAACACTAATGTATCTTAATTGTGCCGACAGTTCAACTTAGTTAAGAATAAGGTTAGCTAAGTGGTTAATTAAAACAATGTTTTACAGATTTAAAAAGGTATTTATATTGATGGCTGCAAAAGTCATGTACTTATGAAATAGAATTTAAGGTAGCCACTAGTACTCCAGGTCCTGGTATTAGTAATAATGTTCATCTAAGCCAGGATATAATTCAGTGTATTCCAGTGTTCAAAATTCATAACGGCATACAGGGATCTGTAATTATACTGATATTGCTTTGCCTCTGTTGCAGTTTTAAAGTATCAAGTCATATACCATTGTTTCCAGCAGGGCAATATGTCATACATTTCAAATATTGAAGGGGGAAAGGGATAAAACCAGGCTCACTAGAGATGAGCCTAGGGGTGGCATGCCGATGCCGGGGGCGAAATCGATAGCGCAGCTCAAGTGCATCTACACCAATGCACGCAGCATGGGCGGCAAGCAGGAGGAGCTGGAAGCCATTGTGCAGCGGGAGAGGTATGACTTAGTCGCCATCACAGAAAC
>NW_008824908.1:1458116-1459819 GCF_000699105.1 Pygoscelis adeliae | reverse complement strand
GGGGGGGAACACTGTCACCGAGGATGAGGAAAAGGCTGAGGTACTTAATGCCTTCTTTGCCTCAGTCTTTAACAGGCAGACTAATTATCCTCAGGGTACTCGGCCCCCTGAGCTGGAAGACAGGGATGGCGAGCAGGATGAACCCCCCATAATCGAAGAGGAAGCAGTTAACGACCTGCTACGCCACCTGGATGCTCACAAGTCTATGGGGCTGGATGGGATCCACCCGAGAGTGCTGAGAGAGCTGGCGGAGGAGCTAGCCAAGCCGCTCTCCATCATCTATCAGCAGTCCTGGTTAACAGGGGAGGTCCCGGACAACTGGAGGCTGGCCAATGTGATGCCCATCTACAAGAAGGGCCGGAAGGAGGATCCGGGGAACTACAGGCCTGTCAGCCTGACCTCGGTGCCGGGGAAGATTATGGAGTGGTTCATCTGGAGGGTGCTCACAAGGCATGAGCGGGACAACCAGGGGATCAGGCCCAGCCAGCACGGGTTCATGGAAGGCAGGTCCTGCTTGACCAACCTGATCTCCTTCTATGACCAGGTGACCCGCCTAGTGGACGAGGGAAAGGCTGTGGATGTGGTCTACCTGGACTTCAGTAAGGCCTTTGACACTGTCTCCCACAGCATTCTCCTAGAGAAGCTGGCGGCTCATGACTTAGACAGGTGGACTGGGTTGACGGTTGGACTCGATCATCTCAGAGGTCTCTTCCAACCTTAATGATGCTATGATTCTATGAAATTAGACTGAATTTAAATTATTTTTATTTGCAAAATGTGAGATCAAGCAAAGGAATAACTAAAGAGATCTCCAAGAAACCCAAGAGCTGAATAAAGTAATGCTTGCAGTTCAAAATAAAAAGTGCTGTTTGCCAAGTCATTCTTCTACTTGACATCTAACATGTTGCTAGTAAACAATTTTGGGGAAATAACATTATTTGAATGAGATGAAGAAATAAAGGTCCATCTTTTCCATCTTAAAAAGTCAGAAGTCCAAAAGTAAGGTTTTTAATGATGTTTTATATTTCTAAATACTGACCTGATTTTGAAAAATGCGGACTATCCACATTTCAATGAAAGCATACTGCTCTGCGGTGATTTTGAGGTGGAAAACAACTTTTAATGGGTTAGCACAAAAGAAAATTCTCATGAAGTTAAAAGTACAACATGTTAAAGAATAAAAAACAGAGAATTTGCCCAGTTTTCTAATTAATTTAAAACAATTGGGATTGCAAACAATATATAATGAACTATGCACCTGATGTTCAAATAATCAATATTTATATTTGTCCTGGTTTCAGCTGGGATAGAGTTAATTTTCTTCCTAGTTGCTGGTACAGCGCTGTGTTTTGGATTTAGGATGAGAATAATGTTGATAACACACCGATGTTTTAGTTGTTGCTAAGTAGGGCTTACACTAGTCAAGGACTTTTCAGCTCCCCATGCTCTACCGACTGAGAAGGCTGGAGGTGCACAAGAAGCTGGGAGGGGGCACAGCCAGGACAGCTGACCCAAACTGGCCACAGGGACATTCCATACCATGTGATGTCATGCTCAGTATATAAACTGGGGGGAGTTGGCCAGGGGAGGGGTGACCGCTGCTCAAGGACTGGCTGGGCATCGGTTGGCAGGTGGTGAGCAATTGCATTGTGCATCACTTATTTTGTATATTCTATTCCCCCCCCCCCCCTCCTTTTTTTCCC
>NW_008824908.1:1447138-1458091 GCF_000699105.1 Pygoscelis adeliae | reverse complement strand
TTTAAACTGTTTTTTTCCCACCCCCAAATTTTTTTTTTTTTTTTGTCACGATTCTCTCCCCTGTCCCACTGGTAGGGAGGGAGGGAGCGAATGGCTGTGTGGTGTTTAGCTGCCTGCCAGGTTAAACCACAGCAATATTAAACAAGTTTGGCCTTCCTAGTCAATGCTTTTAACCTTTTTCTGTGTTTTATGAAAGCAGACACCCTTTTCACTTTTTTTCATACTTGCTAATATTTTTAATACTTGCCAGAACTTTGAATTTACAGTTTGATTATTAATTTTCCTTACAGCATGCTCTAAGGTAGATTTTCAAGACTTTTCAGAAAAAGCAACAATCAAATGTAAAATATTAAACATAATGTATTAGTTAACCCATTGCACTAGCAGAAGTTAAGACGTCTTTTATGGAGTGAAGCCTTCCTGACTTCGTTTGTCAAGATGTTATTTAACTACCTGCCTAATACATAAGCAATTCAGGCCTTCGCTAAACTCAGTGTTAAAATTGAGGTTTCTGTTATAATTCTCACATCTTGTCTAGCTCCAGCAATACTTGTTATTTTGCATATCAGAAACTGACAAAAAAAGGGAGGTCAGTAAAATCCTGACTGATATAACTAATAACTCACACAACTAGTCTGTACACACAGATCAGATCAGCTTAGCAACAGCAACTAATAGTCAAGGGGATACACTGCCAGAATGTTTTATAGCATCCTGACCCAATTTTTCAAGGATACCAACCCTTGGATATTGGTTTATCCAAGGATAGACCAATCGTCTATCACATAACCATTAAATGCTGCAACATCACTATTAATCGGATGCATTACGGATTTCCCAAGCACTGTTCCTAGGATAGAGTTTGTTAGATGCCCAAGACAACTCTTCGGTGTCCATTCCCACCTGGAGACACGAAATGCTTTCTGCACATTTGCCTTGGGAGTCATCAGTCAGGGTCAAAAGAGCAGTCCTGAGCTGCTCTGGGAAATGAACTTTCCACAGTTATACTGATTTAACTGAAATGGTACAACTCTGTGAATCAAAAATTCAATATTGTTTAAAACTTAACAGGTGAGCTAAATCAAAAATACCAGCATAAAAATTGTCCAAGTTCAAAATGTCAGTGTTGACACCAGTCATTGCACAGACAAGAGAAGAAAAACCTTTCACCAGTACCTAGTAAGAGAAACACTTTGATGAAACCATTAATAAGACAAGCCCATGTAGTCAGACACACAGAGGGAAACTTCAAGGTCTCTAGGGTTAAGAAAAAACATAAGATACAGTTCATATCATACTTTTCACAATATGAGTAGTTTCCAAGTGTTGATCTGTTTGTTCTTTTATTTGCTTCCAGAGATGGTAGAAGTTAAGATATTGAGTAAAGTAAAAAAAATGTGTCAGCCTGGCTGTGAAGAAAAACAAAATGTTAGAAGCTCAGTTTTCCAGCTTGTGCAGGCATACCAGTTTTATGGGCTAGCTTTCATTAGAAACTCCATTTCCCTACCTACAGCAAACTCAAATAAATGCACAAGTTTAAACAGAGATGTAAAGGAAACCTAATAGAAAACCAAACTTTAAAGCATAATCCCATAAAAAACCCACTGGCTGGATGAACAGAAATATTTGAAAGTAAATGTCGTGTTTCCAATGAGGTTCTTGTGTTCTTGTTATTCAAATAATATTGCAAAGGTCACTTTGCAAATTTCATGAAAACTCTATATGCATTTTTTCTTGCTAGGTTTTAGAAATGGCCTTCCAGTCACCAAAATCAAGTTATCTTAAGGTCCCATGCTATCTAAGCAGTCCAACAAATCAAACTAACTGGAAATAATATTTTGTACCTATTGTAAAATACAATAAATATACAATGAATATTTACAGTTGATACCAAATTCAAGCCTCTTGAGTGAATACACCAAAAGAGATCGATACTTACTGAAAGAACAAATTATTACATCAAATGCATTCTCCTTCTGAAGAGAAATATATCAATAAACAAGTAGGAGACTATAGAGATGGTGCTTAAACCGAGGTCTGAAAATCCACAGACTTGAATTCAAGGGGGGAGCATGATCTTACTTCCGTTCCTTTTTCAGGGTGAGAGTCAACAACCTTGCTCCCACTAGGCCTACTTTAACTGTGCAGTAGAAAAGAGGGACCATCACGCATCCTAGACAATAAAATGTTCTTAGTGATAAAAATACAGTTTCCATCTTTTCTAGTGATGCAGCTCAGACAAAAACTAAACGGCAAAGCTAAAAGATTTTGAAGAAGGCTTCAGTTTGATGAACAGCATCTTTCACTCTGAGAGGAAAAATTATATATACGCAACATGCTACTCATCCAGGATCAACAGAAGAGTAAATGCATCAAGACATTCACTGAGTATTTTCTCCCTTGT
The DNA here is from genome assembly GCF_000699105.1 of Pygoscelis adeliae. Taxonomy (NCBI): domain Eukaryota; kingdom Metazoa; phylum Chordata; class Aves; order Sphenisciformes; family Spheniscidae; genus Pygoscelis; species Pygoscelis adeliae. Next base: position 1,455,687 of record NW_008824908.1, on the reverse strand, counting down.
GTGATGTTGTGGCCTAGACATTGAACTGGAGAACTGTGTGTTGAAATGTGGTACCAGCTGCAAGACATTTGTGCACAGTAGGGCTTTCAGAAGCCTAATAAGCCTTGCAGTTTTAAACAGATGCCATGCACGCTCTTTGAGGAGCACTGAAGGATGGGTGACTACCTAACAAACATGCTTCCAAAGAGGCTGACTAAATAACCTCAATGGAGGCTGAATGCTTACTGACTGCAACAGCAGTGTTAATGGAGAAGAGGAAATTGCCCCAAATATCCTCATACCTTACCTTAATTAGGAGTAAAGGGGCCATGTGTATAACTTGTGATGATAGATATCTGCCTTCTGAAGGAGTCATTCTGACAGACTCTGAAGAGAGCCATCTGAAATGGCTGATGAATAAGTTATTCGTCAGTGAAGCAGCCACCTGTCTGGATTTTGTATTTTTTCCCAAAAAAACCTATCCATGGTCTGGAAAGAGAGGTAAGGGAGAACGTTTCAGTGTTGCCATGATTTTTAAAAATAAGCGATGGACCCAAACTTTTTTTATTGCTAAATAAATCATACAGATTAGTCTTCTGAGGAAGCCTGAGTATATCTAAAACGGGTGTCTGAAATCAGTTTAGCTTGAAAGTTAAATATGTTTAGAGTACACTGTCCTTGGCAGAGAAAGTCTCCTAGTCCGAGTGTTTTATGCCTGTCACAACATGGTTTCAGTATCTTTTTGGGATCCATAGCAAAAGTTAAGCATCTGCCAAAGCATGGTAGTATTCACTAGGGAGGAAAATCGTTCTCTAAAAATCAAGAAAGAGCAAATCATATCTCTGAGCTCCAGATCTGAAGTTTCTACTTTCTGTTATGCAATGATACCCTACTAGGCCAGTAGTACTTTTTCTTATTATTTCAAATTGTAGTTTCATTCACTATCTCAAGCATCATGAGTTTCCAAAGGATACTGTTTTCTCCTGTCTTAGGGTGCAGTATACTCTGTCTTCCTTTATACTGGCTTGTATCATCTACCTGCATGACTAGAAGAAAAGGGGTTGAAATTCTTTCTGCATAGCTACATGTGTCTGATTCATGAGGTGTTTTTACATTACTGCTGAAGCAAGAAAGGACTTTCTAAACCAAATGTTGAAATATGTAGGAATAAAGAAGGGATAAAGTTTTAATGAAAGGATGTGAATCCCAAAGTTTGTGCTTTTTATTGTTACTGAAAGTATATCCCAGCATTCAACCATATAGATTAGACATTGCTGTATTAATATAAAGATAAATCAAGTATACATGTAGCTACAGATATTATATAGATATAAAAATATAGATGATGAAGGTTATAGAGATAATATTTCTAGGAAGGGTGAGGAAGAAATTATCCGGACAAAACCTAAAAATACATCTAGAGTTTTATAACTGAGATTGGTCTTGATCAATTTCTGAAAAAGAAACTGATAAAAAAGATGTATCAACTCCTAGTAAGTCAGAAGTGTTAGACAGATGGAATTTTTCCTAAAAACGGAGGTGTCTGGTAGAAGTGTTTCTGTAGATGATTGATAGTGGGATTGTTTTTCTTGTTTTTACAGAGCAGAAAGGAACTGTTTAACATGTACTGCAGATTCTCCACCGGTATTGATGAGCATGCTGAGCTGGAAATGTAACAAATCACTCCCTTTGGAACTAATCGAATCAACTTCCTCTTCCCCCACCCTTTTAATTCTTCTCTTCTTGTTCGCTTTTTCCCTTGAGACTTTCAGTTCCTCTCTGTAAGAAGTGACTGAAAGAATCCATTACCAGCTATTCCAGAAGAAATTGTGATATCATGCCAAAAAAAATAGCTCTTTATACAAAAATGTAGGAATCAGAAATTAATTGTGCCAATATAAGCAAAACCCAGTACTTCTGGTGTGGTAGAAATGTGCTGTCTCAGGGACAACATCAGGAAGCAACAACCATAACACATCGCTGTGAGCTCTGATAACAGCTTCCTAGCTTCTCTCTGCTAATCCACTACGGGAAATTATCATAATTATTGTAATAATATTATCATTCTATCATTGATTTTTACCTGGTTCTTATCCAAATGGAAGAGTACGTGTGCAGCCCTAAACATTGGGTAAAGTCCCATAATATTCAAACACAGAAATAAACTGGGAGAAAATATTCTAGCTCTTGAAAAGCAGTAAGCTTTACTATAATTGACCCCTGGAGCTAAAATAGGTAGTGGCAATGAATAGAAGGTATCAGACATAACGTAACTGTTCACTAGTAATCTGTACATTAATAGCCCCCTCAAATAATCACATAAATTAGTACACAGTGAAATCCATTCTAATATGCAATGTTTACAACTAGGGTTAATTTCTGAACTGAAAGCCACTGAGAAATGAAGCACAATCTGCCATAGACGTCCTCTGAGCAGAAAGAGTTTGAACTGCTTCATTCACTTAGTTTTGAATATAGTTCCATGTTTTATTAAAAAAAAAAAAAAGAAAGAAAGACTAGACTAGACTAGACTAGACGAGAAAGAAGGAAACTACCACAAGAGCAGTTCTGAAATTCAGTGACAAGGCTTTCAAAGCTTCCAATAATCTTCAGGTTATAAAGATGCCAAACAGAAGTGTCTTACAATTTTTCCTATTTTAATTTTGCATCTTCCTATTAAAGATCAACTGCAAGACCAGAAAAAAAAAAAAAAGACATCAAAACAGAGTGCAAATTAAAAAATAACACCCTGGGTGAAGGAAACGAGTCACTTCTTTCTTTTCAGGCTTTATATAACCAGCCTAAGAAATAAATTGCAATGTCAGAATGTACAGCAATATAGAAACAGACAAGAAGTCTGTTTCCCTGATAAAAGACCTTATTGTCTAATTTATAAGGAAATATATTTACAGCTGAGGAAATACATCCATAAATACGCAAGGTAATAACATCCTTTGGTGTTTTGCTGTGGCAAAGATCAGTTTCAGAAAAGCAAGCATTCCATTAAATTGATAGCTGTGTTTTCCTTTTCAAAACATGATTAGGAAAAGAAGCAGAAATAAAACTGTCATTGCCCATCCTTTGAAATGCTGCTTTTAAATAGATCCTGAAAAATGCTCCTGTTTCTGGGTGAAAAACAAATGCTGACAAATCTGACTTTCTCCACAGTGAAATTTTCCAAAGAGACAGAGACAGACACATCACTGAGACAAACAGTGGGAGTATTCCCAAAGGTAGAAGATAGAGATTGATGTGCACCTGACAACCTGCGGTGTGGAGAAGACATGACTGAGAAGGCTTTGTTTTGGAATACTTTTGATTTTACTAAAGCTCTGCTACATACAGCAGTGCACATCTCGGTTTTCAGTGCCCGCTGAGTGCTTCTGTGTTGGTCAGATGTAAGGATCCTATGCAGGGTCCTCTTGAAACCGTCAGCAGAAAGGGGTTGGGAAAAGGGAGGCTGCCTCACCGTTACTGCGAAAAAATCATGTCTTTGTCTCCAGACAGCTACTACCTGGTTGTCTCATGGCTGCCCAAAAGTGGTGACCCCATCCTCTTCTTGTACTGAGGAGGATGAATGCATGCAAAATTTGACAGACTGACAGCTGGTTGATTTATCACTTACCACAAGGGTTTCTTCTTTTATTTCCATTTCCAGCTTCATCATCATCACTCACCAAGGCAATCTAGTTAGGCCACCAGCTCTTCAAAATAACTAACTTCCATTACTTTTCCACGCACCAGACTCAAATAAAACCTCACTGTTGTGGTAATACATATCATCTAAATTACCTGTCTCAGATTCTGAACAAGTTTTTATTGTACTAATCATATACTACCTAATCCTGTGAAGTAGATTCATCACTGAATGCATATTCTGTAGCATGTAATAATCGAATGCAAAAAAATTATTACAAAGTATTCCATCTAGCAATTTTTTTCCTATCAAAAAACTTCACTTTTCAGCAGTCAATAGAATATTTTGGAGACACATGACAGTGCAGATATAGACAGTAAGGTGGGGGAGTGACAGGGCAGTGCTAGCCCCAAGAGCTATGCAGTCTACGCAAAACACACAGTAGCTTTTATCCTCCTTGGCAGGAGATATAAAATATTTCATATCTAATAGAGCTGTCTTGTTCCATCCAGCACAGGCACCTATGTACTCAGCAAAGCTTCAAGGAGACCCTTTCTAAGGAATAACATAAATGATTACTTTACAGCACTTCTATCATCATTCTTAACCAAGTACTTTCTTCTGGGTCACACAGATAGGCAGCTTGTTCAATGGGAAAAAAAAACTCATACAGAGGAATTACCAACCTATCTTCAGCTCTTGCATCTTCCTGTCATTCATACAGTCAAAATTTCTCTTAGCCCACTTCTGTGGTACAAAGAAGAGCGACAGACTACTAGACCCTTATGTCTGGCAATCCTACTAGCTGTGTATTTGCCATTTCCTGGTAACAAAGAAGCTGATATCACAAAAGGATTCAGCATAAAACCCACTTGCGATCTCTACAGTCTCTGAGTACAAAGACAACTTGTCAAAACAAGAGAGAAAAAGCCTGAAGTCTTTGGTGCCATGGAAACCGAACAATTAACAAATGTACTTTTTCTTACTTCAGCTGGAACCACACTTGAGACAGCCTTTTGGCAGAAAACTGTTAAAAACCTCCCTGTGACTTAAGTAGCGGTGGGGTGGAGTGGACGGAAAATACAGAAAAGAAGAGTTATTTGGGAAGCACAGAGCAGTGGTCAGAAGAAGCAGGGCGAATGACTCAGGAAAGAAGCAGGGCTCGGGGGCAATTTCAAGGCTAGAAAGATCAGCAAGTTGACACATTGGGGGTTTTACATAACAGCGACATTTGTTATGATTCAGGAGTGTATAGAAAAGGCAGGGACACAGGGGAAGATGCTAGGGACCGTAAACAGCCTTTTCTGCAAGGTGTTTTTCAGCAAAGGTCACCGTCTTTTCCTTTGGCACAGTACAACACTTTCAAGCAGCTCCTGTTCCACAGACCTCTGAAATAACAAGCACAGGACAGCTTCTTCCCATTGACACTCCTCAGCAGGACTCGCTGACAGCAGCTTCTGGGATTGCCTCTAAATTAAACTAAACCAAAGGCTTTCTGCTTTATTTGTCATCCCAGTAATGCACCGTATTACTTGAAGACGAAGGAAGCCTGCAGCGGTACGCAGCTCCATGACACAGGACCACCCTTGCAGCTTTTGAGTACCTCTTGAACTTTATTGACAAGTCTGCACTGCTATGGCGCATATTGAGATTTGTGCTTTCCTTAGTGTTCTGGAGAATAAGAGAGCAATGCATCCCTGTTTTATTGTCCCTGTTTCTGGTAATCTGCAGTTTAGGGATCTCCAGAGGGCCAAAGACCGAATTGAAGATCCGGTAGTCTTTGCTGCAGTCAGTCAAATACACTGAAGAAAAAAATAATTGTGTATGACAAAGTACATGGAAACCACATCCAACTGGATGGGATAGTGGTCAAGTCCCTGAGCTGAAAATAGGAGGAGGATGCCAGACTACCAGAAGGAATTACCATAAACCTGTCCTGATTCTTATATTATGTATTAAGCATTCACTTTTGGCCATGGTCAAAAATAGGATACTAGGTTAAGTGGCCTTTTGGTCTCACCAAGAACAGACAGCCTTCCAGCTTCACCTTAGGTGCTGGTGCTGCTGGGGCATTTGTTTGCTAGGCCAACCCACAGAGGCAAATACCTCTCCAAAACCAATGCATTTGCATTGATCAAGATACTACTAAGGAAATGTTTCATCTGTTCTGGCAGGCAGCAGTTTGACAATTGCTCTGGCTAATTAAAAAGCTTATGGATGGTCAGGTAGGACTCAGGAAATTTTGTAAGCTTCTCCATAGCTCCCACAGTTACTATTAATTCAGGCTGCTTTCCACAGTATACCACAGGGAAAAATTCTACAATCAAGAATTTAATCAAATGTTAGTTTTTAAAATCTCAGATTCTTCACACACAAAATTGATCATTGGCCAGATCTTTTGCTTTATTTAGTCACTAGCCAAAATCTAAGTACTTGCATTTCTAAAAAGTAGGTTTTTTCCTTACCTGTGAAATATGAAACAACTGACAGCATATATTTTTCTTCCTTCTTGTATTTTCTAGGTTTTCATTATCATGGATGTCAGACAAGCTGATAAACTCGATACCTTTTCTGCCCCCTCTGCTATCATAAAGGCAACATTTATCTTTGTGGGCAAGATCCTCTTCAAATCCATCTTATATAACTATTTTATAGGAAGGCGGGAGATTGACAGATTCCAATTTATCTCTGCACAATAGTACCCCTTTATTGCTATTCAGATACTCTAAATCTTTAAATCTATTTGCATGTTCAAACTAATAGGTAATACATACTACTACAGAAATATCCCATTTTCAGGAAGCATTGGGTTTGCAAACACCTATTACTAGGTCTTCACTCTTCTGTTTAGCCCGACTGAATTAATGGAAACATCTATTACTACTAGAGAGTCCAGTGCGCACTGTGTTATCAATAAAAAGCAGTGTTTTGTATCTGTACTAAACAATAAAGCATTATTTTAGATTTCCAGCTTAGCTAAAACAATTATATAGCACAGTATAGTCCTCAGCCTTGGCCAAGCCCATATGGCTATGCTGCCTCCATTTTGTAGGACGATCTCATTTGAAACTCATTCTGATGTTATTCCAGAGCTTTGCAATTTATATTGTAGACAAGTGCTGGGTATATTTCAATATAGCTCTGTCACTATGCAACAATCTATTTAAACACACATTTAATTCCCAATAAATGCTTTAGGAGCAGACACTTAATGTCAATAAATTTACAGGGTTAAACTTCAGATTTATTTTTGATTGCATTCCATAGGAGCGAGTTAAAACTGCTGCCTTTAGATATATCATTACTAGCGGAACTAGGCAAGATTATGTTATCCTCTTGGCTGTCTGATAAGAAATGCAGTTACTTGCAAGTTAATGACATTTTATTGTCTCATACTAGTAAAACAGCAATGACATCTGTATTTTTCACAGCCAAGCTTAATCATAAGTACATCTGTCAAGATCTCAAAATACACTGAAGATCTGCTTCATGTGTGACTTTTCTCAGTTCCTCCTTCCCATTCTGCCTTCCCCAAGTGACATTTAAAGATTCAGTCTCCTCCCCTCAGATCTATGTCTGAAAAGCGATCGACTGGTCTTCCAGGCGTCAGACGCATGCTTTTTTGTACTAGCTGTTAATTTTAAAGATGCTGCGGTTTACAATTGCTTTGACATTTACTCTAGAGGATTTGTGCTCCTGAATACATTTACGTAATTTATTTATCCCCAGTTGTTTTTGAAACCCAGATAAAGGCAGAGCTTGATCATTACAAGGTATTGGCCTTGAGTGTTTGTTAACTGCTTTGAGTATCCCTGTGCTTCTTGCATTGCTTCTGCAACTACTATGGCACTTCACAGTCATGCCTGAATGCTTAATAATCTTTAACATGTCTTCAATGAGTTTAAATAAGTAAACAAACAAATAAATATAAAAATATATCATCTATATCTAAATGTATAAAATACATCAGTACTATACACATCTATTTATTTAGTACATCTCTAATATGCTCCAAGCTGCTTGCAGCGTAACATAATCAGGTTAAACATGAGAATTTAAAAGAAACAAAAAATTCAACTACCTAAACACTATGTCACAATGAAAATCTTTCAGGCACAAACATTCCAGTGGATGAGGAAAAAAACCCTTCCAGATTATGCAAACAACAACCAAAAAAAAGAGTGTGAGAGTAAGCTGGGGGAGGGGAAGGGAGAGAGAGAGAGAGATAGAGAGAGAGAGAGAGAGAGAGAGAGAGAGAGAGAGAGATCAGAACTAGGGAAAAAGATTTCAAGTTAAAAGCCTGCATGCCAGAAGTACACAAGAAGGCACTGCACAGCTCCTTTTCTAGTAGAAAACAGGCAGACTCAAGCTACCTATAATAGTGTGATGATATTAATGCATTTCCTCTCTGAAAACCAGGAAAGCATGGCAACCTTAGAAACATCCAGCAACGGCACAATAATACCTTAACTTCTGGCAACGCAGGATGGAAAAAAAAATTAAGTTCACAAAATATGCACTTACAGGTAGATAAATTTAGATGATTATTTAAATCTATAAACAGCAAAACAATTTAAATAATTATTTTTTTGTGATCTTATATTTCTAGATGAAAATCCCTAAAAAGTACAATATTGAATAATATAGAATCATAGAAAGGTTTGGGTTGGAAAGGACCTTTAAAGGCCATCTAGTCCACCCCCCTGCCATGGACAGGGACGTCTTTCACTACATCAGGTTGCTCAAAGCACCATCCAACCTGGCCTTCAACACTTCTAATCATGGGGCATCCACAGCTTCTCTGGGCAACCTGTTCCAGTGTCTCACCACCCTCATCGTAAAAAATGTCTTCCTTGTATCTAATCTAAACTTACCCTATTTTAGTTTAAAACCATTACCCTTTGTCCTGTCACTACAGGCCCTGGTAAAAAGT
>NW_008824908.1:1440064-1446982 GCF_000699105.1 Pygoscelis adeliae | reverse complement strand
AAGAGGTCTGTGTCTTTCTTGTGCTGAGGACTCCAGAGCTGGACGCAGTACTCCAGGTGGGGTCTCCCCAGAGCAGAGTAGAGGGGCAGAATCACCTCCCTCCACCTGCTGGCCACACTTCTTTGGATGCAGCCCAGGACTCGTTGGCTTTCTGGGCTGCGAGCGCACACATTGCCAGCTCACGTCCAATTTTTCATCCACCGATATCCCAAATTCCTTCTTAGCAAGCTCTCAATCCATTCATCCCCTAGTCTGTATTGATACTGGGGATTGCCCTGACCCAGGTGCAAGACCTTGCACTTGGCCATGTTGAACCTCATGAGGTTATGTGAAATTATGGTTTGAACAACCTAAGGATAATGCTACACCTCTGTTAAAATATTAGATATTTAAAGGCATGAATTAATAATACAAATTTAAAATAAGTTAAAAATTAAAATATTTTCTTAGAGTTGCTACCATTTGTTAATACATTTATATAAATGTTGAATTTTTATCAAAATTGGAAGTCCATTACAGTTCATATCAATATTTCAAAATTCTCCATTAGTAATATAAAGCTATCTTAAATATATGACCCAAAACAGAAAAATATAAACTATCAATAGTATGTATTTTAATCAAATTAGATTCAGATTACATTAGATGTAATTAATACACTGAGTTAAGGATTTTTACATCTAGTCCTAGTTGCTGCTCAAAAATACTGCAAAACTTCAATGCAATTTGGTTTCAGCAATCTAAACAGAGACAGGCTCTAGTTCAGCAGTTGGACTCTCTCTAAAACTTTAGTGTTAAGCATTTATTGTTAAGAAATACCTTTAAAATTACCAGGAAATTCAGCTTATTTTAACTTAATTTAATTACAAAACACTCAAAACTTAATAAATTGTCATTTCAGTTTTAACTTTTAATAGGCTCTGAAAACATAGTTAAATTCCAGTGTAAACGAAACTATTTTGTGTATGTATACATTGTATGTATATTGCACAGAATTAAGGCTGTGACTGGCAAGGGATGGAGTGGTGAAATGTCCTGGTGGTGTTTCTTTGGAAATATGGACAAGTAAAGTCATTGTGTTTGGGTGAGGTTTTTTTGTAATATGCTCTGGAAGGTGCCTGAACTTATGAGACTACTTAGTGCATACATTGTACTTACATTTTTGTTTGCTTTTATAATCTGGATAGTGACAAGATCGGAGCTGGATTTATGAGTAACATAAAATTATTTTAGTGAACTTTCCATGGTGAGTGAAAAGGTGGTTAAACTCTCCCGGTGCACTCTAAGACAAGACTTTGCAGAAGGCAAATTGCATTTCTCACTGGGCACCAACCAGCTATCCCTAGCAAGTCTCTTCAACAGCTCCAGCCACAAAGCATACCCCATCTTTACACCTGCCCACATTTTCAGGATATGTTTTTGATGTTCCAAACTTGCCCCTTTACAGACAACAATAAAAACCTTCTGTACCATGGTTTTGCCCATGTTTGTCAAAGTTAGCACTTCCACTCTAGTCAAATAACTCAATAGCTAGGTTACTTTGTTGTTTAAAGCCCATATAAACAGCAGGCAAAAAGGAGGGGAGAAAATAAGGCCTTTTCCAACGGAATAAGAAATAATAGAGAAATACAAAATCCCCATTACCAGAAAACACGAATGCGTGAAGCATTTCCTATTTGATTAACTTCAAATATCCATATAAGCAGCATTCTAGTTATTGCATTTGCAGGACACTTGATGCCAGTACTTTGTTCTCATCTGGTCTAGGAGCTAGATATGAGTACTTACCGTCTGTCAGAGTTACCTGACAAACCAAACTACGGATTGTGATCATTGGTATACTGACAGCTTGCCCCCAGGTAAGAAGAAAGGTTGTGTTAGACCCTTACATCCTTTTGCAGACCCAGATAAATGCAGAAACAGGCTGGAGATGCTCTTGCTGAATGCTAAGGAACCCTTGGTCTGAATAAAGCAAAGGCACTGAATTGCCTGGATGGAAATGGATTGGAAACAGATGGAAATTGCTCTTTCTGCATCACAGAGGACAGGGCAGTGAGATGGCATAGGACTGATTGTTGCTGGAGTTAAATGGGAATGAGATGGGCTATTTTCTTTTAGAATTTTAAGGTTTGAGCATAGAAGCAAAGCAGTTCCTTGGGATGAATAAAGGATAGCCGTATTTTGTATCTAATGCAGACAAGGAAGGTAAGAAAAAAATTGTCACGAGCTAGGAAGATTTAATGTTAATCATTGCCCTTGCTAGTGGACATTTCCAAGACATCTCTGAAATCTAATGAAAAGCTGTAATTTCAGAACCACTTTACAATAACGTAAAGCAGGCACAGCTGTCAAAAGGAACAGTCTGCATCTCCTGCCTGCAAGTGCTCACTCTCCATCTAGGATCACCCCATGTTTCTACCGGCACAAGTAGCATTCAGGCAGCTATATGCTAAAGCTCATGAAGAATGTGATTAAGGATATGCCAGTTTAAGGTGGCCATGAAACTCCCGTTACAGTTTTGACTGAGTGAGAGAGAACCTGGCCAGCAAATACTAAAATGAAATGTATACGCATCTATAACGAGTTGTGAAAAGTAAATCCTCTTGCTCTATCATATATTGGTGATCATAAAAAAAGGCATATCTATCATTTTTTTGGTGCGGCTGTAAAACCGTCTGTTCCTCTCCGAAAAGCTCATTTTTTATTCTCTTCTGCAGTTGGTATATCTATGTATTCACTTATCACACACTTTTCTGTAATTGCCAACACTTGCCATTCTAAAAATGAAGAAATATTCTGAGAAAGGCTTTTTCAAAAAAGGTTTGAACTTTATAGGAAGTACAAGATATTTTCTCTGCTGTACATCCTCTTTTTCTGCTTCACATATGTTCCTGGTAAAGGCTATTTACATATTTTTCTTTCCTAGTGTTATCTCAACCCACGAGTTTTCTCACTTTTACCCTTCCGATTCTCTCCCCCATCCCACTGCGGGGGGAGTGAGCGAGCGGCTGCATGGTGCTCAGTTGCCAACTGAGGTTAAACCATGACACCTAGTTTCTCATTGTCTTTCTTCAAACAAATAATCCCTAGAGAAGATCTACAAGAGGCATAAACTGGGGAGGTGCAATCAACATCAATGGTAACAGGCAGATTTACAGCAGCTGTGAGCCTGTTCCATTATCACTACATATATTTGAAGTAGAATCTGATATAGAAAATGCTTCTATTTTAAATTTTCTAAAACAAATAATTTGCTAAACAGCAGCAGTTACTTTCACCTGCAATCTGTCTGAGATTTCAAGATCACTTGATTACAGTCGACAGTGTCCTCATGCTTGCTTCAGAGCAAGTGTCACTGGTATTTTCTTAGAGGTTCTTCAACTGGAAGAGAAGTCAAAAGTAGAAGAGGCAGCCAAACGCATTTAAACTAGAAATACACAAACTAGCAAGGAGGAGGTGGGTGGTACATCCTTTGATTTCTTCAAAGGTTGGTCTTTTGATTTGATTTCTTCAGATCAGGGTTGGATCCCCTTTGTCAAAGATCGATTTTACTCAAATACAAAGTTATTGACCTCAACAGAAGAGCATGTGGATGCAATCCCAGTTTAAAACCATCAACATACAGCTGCAACCACCTCATATCAGCTGGCAGCATAACTACACCCATCACTGCTAATGTGCAAACTTTCTGCTCTTCTCCCATTCCTGCCCTTTCCTTGAGAAACCTGTAGCTGAGGTGGATGCAAGTCTATGACTGGTGTCATAAAGGAGATCTGTCAAAAGAAAATTATAGTTCTCCTCTGATCTTAAAAAGTATTCATCTATAATTAGCATTAGCTTTTCTAACTGTACACAGTAACAAATATTCTATTCAATCAAAACAATATTATATGCTGTATCTAATATCAAATGCACAACTTCAGTCATTATTAAAATGCTGGTACTCTCCTTCTACCTATTAATAATTGTAGATTGATATTAACAGTCTAGTAGTAAACAAAGCTGCTCATTTCTTTGCAAGAACCTCTCACTCTCACACAATAGAATAATAATGTTTGGTTATAATGGTATCCTGGCAAGGAAAGTGGGAAAACAAGGAGCTCTGTCAAAACAAACACCAATTCAAATATCAAAATTTCAACATCAACAGCTTGGGAATGAACAACATAGTCAGATTTTTCAGTAAATAGATTTAAAAACCTGACTTATCTAGGTAGAATTTACTATTATTTATTTTTAAAATTAGTTCTGTAGTGGTGGTTTTTTGCTTTTCTCGTGTTAACTGTTGTTTTGCAAGGTAATACCTGTAATCTCGGCTAGAGGCATGCAAACATGCAATGCAAAAAAGCACAGCATGCAAGCCAGCTACCTAATTGAGGATGCACCATTTTGTCCCTCCATAGATTACCCACACAGCATTTGAAGTCACTAGAACTGGCATTAACATTAAGCAAATATAAAATACTATACAAACTTAGAGTATCATCAGGCCTTAAGTATGCAATTTATAGAAGATTTGACTCTCACACCATTTAGATTCTTTTTTGTGAATTGCCGTGCTGTGAGATCAACCAGGAGGACAGCTTTAATAGTTTTGGTGTGCAAAGCATATAAGCTTTAGCCAGTGTTTTACTTGGTTAAGTTTTTTTTTATTAGATCACGTTGTCTTAAGCTGCCACTGCTGTCAGTAGAATTTGCAAAGGTCTTTTTTGCTGTGAGCTTTTCTGGTTTGAAGAGGCAATATTTCTGTTTTATGTCTCCTATTATGGCACTCCCTGGTTGCTTGACTGTTATCATTTACCTCTGGGCACCATTCAGTCACTCAGCAACACAAGTTTGATCCCTGTTAGATGTGAACATGCAACTCCATATCTGTTGAAATGCTAGAGTACGCAATATGGAGTTTATGTCAGCTTGTACTTTTATGTGTTTTACACAGTTTGCAGAACCTTATCCAGCACAAAGCTTTCTAGTAACGAGTTAACTGACAACTTTTTTGTGAAGCAGAGCCAACAAAATGTGTTTATATCAGATCAGTGCTTTGTATCATGAGGCTGTGGACTTTCTGATCTTGGACTATGAGCCTAACACCAAATTTTGTCATCAGATCCCGCAGCTATCTCATCAGCTGGCCTCGTTTACATCTATTTTATGCTTACAATAACATGCTATATTCCAAATACCTCATTCCAGTTGCAACCAAAATTCATGAGATAGAATGTATATGCAGAGCAATAGAAATTCAAATCGATGCTGTTATAAAAACACAGCTGAAAATGTGTTTTCACATGATGTGTAAGTCATCATTGCAGATAAATATAACACATTATGAAACCCAAATTACTATTATTATTATCTACACCATAGTAGAAAAATTGGATGCATAGCAACCTATTGGTTCTCTAGAGCTCTAGCTCTATTAATAATCTTGTTATTTCTCACCCAAACTGATAAAAGTTGAATAATCCATAATCCTCTCATATGAACCTTATTTAACTTTTACTACTTCCTATGCTCCTGCTAGGAAACAAACAAAAACATTGCAAAGATGATCAGGCAAATATTTTCCTCAGAAACATGCCCTTAGGCTGATCTAATGAATAGTAAAATAGTCTGGTACATTTTGCAAAAACAGACATCATTTTACCGTATCCCTATGTTTATGGACTACATGGGAAATACTTACTACCTTGTACAATATAGCGTATTTTATTTGTCTATTATACACTACAGTTGTGAAAATACAGTCTTGTCTTATGTATTCAAATCCCTAAAAATTATTTCTTAGCTCCTAATAGGCAATGAATATTTGGAAATTTCATACGGAATAAATATATGTAATATCTAACTGGATACACCAGACTTATTTGCTCTGTCACCGTTGCACAGGGTTTATATGACATTCCTCTGAAGCTGTCCAGTCAGCTCCGTATCATTAGTACAAGTTAATTACTGGCTCCATCTTATGGTTAAAGTGTTGATGAGTTTGTAAATAAAAATGCCAATTATGTACCTCAGGGCCGCGAGAGCATCCTCAGCCCTGCCTGTCCCTGCCCGCCCCCCGGGCTTCCCCCCACCTGCTGACGGCCCAGGACCCCATGTCAGCCCCCCGGGGCCGTCAGCCCCTGCCCCAGCAACGCTGCAGCAGGGCAGGTCTCCAGCTCCCCACAGCCCTGCCCTGCCCGGCCATGGGCCCCCGAGCCAGGCCCACCCACGGGCCCATGGCCCAGCCCGGCCTCAGTCTGGCCGCATCCCCATGGCCCTGCCTGGCCATGACCGAGCGCTGAAGCTGCCGCAGTGGCCCACCCCAGGCACACAGGAGGGGTCTGTGCCTAGCAGGTGACATGAAGCAGATTTCCCTAAGGCCTCCCAAACTGCCGTGCTGTTACTAACAGTCTCTCGCCCGAGGACCTTGGAGAAGAAGCACAACAGGGAAGAAGAAAGTGCCTTTGCACGTGCCTCAGGGCACAGCTTCAGCAGTGGCCCCGCAGGAGGAAAACACCTTCAGCTGCACCCCCGCGTATTCGGGTGTGTCCAGCATGACAGACACGAGGCAAAATCACAACTGAAGAAGAAACCCGCCACACTAACGTAGACATATCTACAGTGAAGTGTATGGTACACCCAAACATGTCAAGAAGGAGCTGTAAGGAATAGCTGCTCTCTGCCATTCTGTCGTGGTTTAACCCCAGTTGGCAACTAAGCACCACGCAGCCGCTCGCTCACTCCTCTCTGGTGGGATGGGGGAGAGATTCGGAAGGGTAAAAGTGAGAAAACTCGTGGGTTGCGATAAAGACAGTTTAATAGGTAAAGCAAAAGCCACACACACAAGCAAAGCAAAGCAAGGGATTCATTCACTCCTTCCCATGGGCAGGCAGGTGTTCAGCCATCTCCAGGAAAGCAGGGCTCCATCACGCG
>NW_008824908.1:1428126-1438502 GCF_000699105.1 Pygoscelis adeliae | reverse complement strand
AATGTTCCCAGGCACAGCACAGTAAGATGATCAGCAGTACAGCAGTACAGCAAGCAGCAAAAGCAAAAAGCAGCCACTGACGAGCACTGGACTTTAATATACAGCAAGGCAAGCAAGCCCCATGGCAAGCACAGGAGTCTGTCAGTTAATAGCTAAACAGCAATAACAGCTATAAATTCGATCTAGCACACTCCAATCAAACCTGTCGTTATCTTGAACCCTTGAGTCCCACGTTGGGTGCCTAAAAGGACTGTCATGGTTTAATGCCAGCCAGCAACTGAGCACCACACAGCCACTCGCTCACTCCTCTCTGGTGGGATGGGGGAGAGAATCAGAAGGGTAAAAGTGAGAAAACTCATGGGTTGGGATAAAGACAGGTTAATAGGTAAAGCAAAAGCCACGCACAGAAGCAAAGCAAAACAAGGAATTCATTCACTCCTTCCCATCGGCAGGCAGGTGTTCAGCCATCTCCAGGAAAGCAGGGCTCCATCACGTGGAACGGTTACTTGGGAAGACAAACGCCATCACTCCGAGCATCCCCCCCTTCCTTCTTCTTCCCCCAGCCTTATATGCTGAGCATGACGTCATATGGTGTGGAATATCCCTTTGGTCAGTTGGGGTCAGCTGTCCCAGCTGTGTCCCCTCCCAACTCCTTGTGCCTCCCCAGCCTACTCGCTGGTGGGGTGGGGTGAGCAGCAGAAAAGGCCTTGACCCTGTGTAAGCACTGCTCAGCAATAATGAAAACATCCCTGTATGATTAACACTGTTTTCAGCACAAATCCGAAACACAGCCCCAGACTAGCTACTATGAAGAAAATTAACTCTGTCCCAGCCAAAACCAGCCCACAGTCCTACCACCTACGGGGCAATCTCAGCCTTAACGCTGTGTTTCATATCTTCATTCACTGATTCACTTCAGAAGTTGGCTTAGTCTCAGGTCAAAACCTACCCCAAAATTGAACCAAATGGAGCAGCCCAAACCTGTCCAGACTAGGGTCTGGTGGGAGGAATATGAGCAGAAATTTCTACCAAATCCTTTAATGTTGTGACTTTGGCAGGTTAATTAAAATGATGGGCTCACTGATATCTGATGAATGCTTTATGTCAATTGTTCACAGTGTTAGCACAAGACATTGCACAACTTTCTCTTAGAGCACCTTTTTAGACTTTTCTGTGTGGCAATTTACTCTCCAGCCAACAAATAAGCTAAGTATTCATGATCATAACATGGCACTCTTTCATCTTTTAGGTTATTAGTTGTACTCCAGTGCTAGTGAGAGAGCTAGCAGCTCTCTCGTGTCATCTGCCTAAAGGAAAAGGTCCAATTTAAAGGAAAAGGTGAACAAAATGACATTTTGAAATACATCTGACCCCAGCATTGTTTAGTTCTGCTCTAACACTTATTTTCCCTGATTACCAGGTTATTTTTTTAATTGTCTTCTCTGATTTTAGAGCTACTACAATTAGGGTCACAGGAACCTTTGAACGTCTGTATTTGGCAGAGGAAAGGAGAGTGAGTTAAGTTTAAATACACAATATCTGGGAAAGCAAAAGATATGTATCAGTTAGGTTTAAGAAGGAAAGGGTCTGTTTAATTTAACTGTTCAAGGGTTTCACACAAAATCTCAGGAAATACACTTTTGGGCCACAGAATTCTTAGAAAGGCATGGACATTTTTTTCACACTGAGCTGATATTTTCACCACAGAGATACTTTATTCTTCAAGCACTCTCCTTTCTACACTAACCTAATCAATCCAGAGCTGAGGATGCAGGTATGAATTTGAACAGGTCTTGAATAAATACATGCCTGGAAGAACACACATTTCCTATCATCTACTCGCTGAAGAGAGGAAGAGAACTATAATGATCGCAATAGGAATCCTCTGGATCATGGAGAACCTACCTTATTAAAATTAATTTATGTAGATTGAGGAAATGGAAAACATACTCCTCCAAGTCATTATTTCAGGCTTCAGCTGTACGTGGAGTGTTTTGAATACTCCCTGGCTATCAGACTCTCAGGGAGGACATTGAGCCACTAAATCTTTCAGCTGAAATTCCTTTGAGTAATGGCTCAAAGGAATGTAATGACTTTCAAAAAGAGTAATCTTGAGCTGTTGCCCATAAGGCCAAATTTGGCATTTCATAGCAGCTAATTAGGGGTAACAGCCCTCCATAATATACTATTGTGTGTTTCTGGATGAAACAACTGGCAAAGTTTCTATGGATCAACTACCAAGGCTTATTTCTTCTAAATAAGACTAAAATGCTGTAGAGTATTTAATCAGATTAAAAGGTAAATACTGAGATAACAAATAAAAGGTCCAATTAATAATCTTGTTTCCACTTTTCACTTCTGTCTTTGTACAGAATGGAGGCAGAGGTGCTTTGTACACAGCAAATGAAAGTGGGCAGCTGGACTTGGTGGGAAAACAGAAAAGGAGTGAGAAAAACTCAGGCATATAGTTTTTCCAGATTGTAGCCACTGACAGGGGTCAGGAAAGGGAGAAGCAATGTTGAGCAGAGGAGAAATGGGAAAAGAACAGAACAAAAAATATTTTTTGCCTAAAGTTTGATTACTAGAAACAAGAGATGCTAGTAAATGATGACTACTTGATCCTCCCACCTACAGCACAAGTAAATCATCATCTGCCATTACTTCTAAGCTACCACGAAAGTTTCCCATTGTCTCCACCATACTCTGTTTACCTGAGAAGGAGATTAATTTGCCACCTTTATAAATTGTTTGGCATGTATATGCATTCAGCAAGACTATGCCTCTTAACTCACACCCCTCACATTAGAAACCATGTATTGTTTTTAAAAAAAAGTCATGGCATGTTGAAATAACCTGTATATTTAGTAAGAGAACTCTGTGAAAAGACCATACTTTTTTGCTTTATCAAACCTTTATTTAAATGTCAGAAATCTGACCTCTATCCTTGTTCTTATCTCATTTTGAGTTTTCTTTTTAGCACTCTTCAAAGTATTTGCTTCCAAAACATATTTTTAGTCACCTTTTCTGACTCTGTCACTCAGCTGCTGAGCTCATAAATGTAAACAGCCTAGCAAACCAATAAATTTGCATTTGCCAAAAACATAAAATGAGTTGCTGAAGTACGAAATAACAATTGTACTGCTAATCCTTTCCGTTATTTCTTACCCCAACTTTCTTAGCTTTGCTGGCACTGATTTAGGTAGAGTTTGGGAGAACATGGTTTTTTTCCACTGAAAGGACAGCATTAAGGACTGTGGAAACCTGCTTCTGGGTGTCAGGAGCACTACTCCATTAAAAATAACAAAATGTATTAGGCACACTGTTTAGGATGTGCTATAAGCTAAACTTGCACAGAAAAAAAATTCAAGGCACCTAAAAATTTTCAAGGCATGCCAAAAATAATGGGAGTGATGAAGTACTGGCCTGCACCAGGTAACTGTGAGAGATCAGTCACTAACAGAAGCCCCCCACAACTGCTGCATTAGAAGATGCCATTCCAGCACCTGGTGCATGAGATTGCCCAGGACTTCAGTAACAATCTGTACTGCCAGAGCTCTGTCACCAGGAGCCTGGGAAGAAGGCAGTGAGACACATCTCATGGGTCTCTTGGAGGACAGCAACACCGTGTCTCAGTTAAAACAAGTGAGGGATGATGTCAGGGGACACATCATGTCCAAGGACATCCAGGTCCTTGTCCATTGCATTAGTTATACCACCATTTTCTTGCCATTTTTCTCCTACTGAAGGCAATAGGAATCATGGAATGGTTTGGGTTGGAAGGGACCTTGAAAGGTCATCTAGTCCAACCCCCCTGCCATGGGCAGGGACATCAGCTAGATCAGGTTGCTCAGAGCCCCGTCCAACCTGACCTTGAATGTTTCCAGGGATGGGGCATCTGCAACTACAAAGAATACTATCTTTAACATCAATAAAAGCAGATTTTGACAAACAGTAAGCAGTTAAGATACAAAACAATAACAAAAGAAGAAACTCTGAAGAAAGCTATACCAAAACAAGCTTTCAGAATGCAGCGAGTTATCTGCTTTCAGTGATTTAACCAAAGCAGTCTTGCAGCTGCAGTCATAGAGCTCTTAGAGGCAAAATCTTGTAACACAATTAACTTCACTAAAAACCTCGTTAGAAGCAGTGAGGATTAAGCATGACCAAGTACAGTAAACAGATGCACAGGGCTACATAACATTTTAGACACCTACTCCAGCCTGCCTGTTCCCGGTTTAATGGAACAGAATGTCTCAGAGCTCCTAATGAGATGAAAATGCTTGCAAAATGAGATGTTCTGGTGACATCTGTTTGATGTCTCTGTGGAAACTTTATTTGACTTAGGCTGGTCACTTACATTTGGATAAACTGATGGTTTCTCTTGCTCACACAGTGTTAGAGCTGGTAACCACTTCAGTAGGATTTAGGGATAGATGCAATCAAATGTGGCTGATTTACTACCACTAATACTACTACCTGTAAAAGTATACTTCTAATACAGTGTAAATATATCAGACATGTAAATGACTAGTTCTGTAGAACTGTGATTTGGATTTTTGTAGTAAAAATATGACTCATACAAGGAAAGGAAAGAAAGCAGAAAGTACAAAGTAAAACCTGAAGCAATACTAAGATAAAATATAGAAAACAGGAAGGAGAGAAAAAATGTCCTCCACTTTCTGCAACTAGACCAAAAAGTCTGATTAGTATGTGTTGACTGCCACTCTGAAAGGCTATTGTCTACTTCCTTAACTGAATTACCGATGGGAACATGCAAGGGTTTTTTTTTTTTTTTGAACAATCACTTTACCTGTATTCTAGAATTTACTAGAAATTTTCTTTTCCTTTTTCTTTTTTCAGCAACAGGAAGTCAAGGGAGTTTCAGGGATGAATTTCAGCCCTCAATTTTGTATTGTTCGAGAGAGAGCAAAAGGGGTCAAGTCTCATACTGATAGACATTGCAGCTTTACTGATACAAAGGTCAGATTTCATGACATCAAAAGCTTATCGGGAGATTTTCCTCTTCCTTAGAGCATACTTCATTTTCTGTCTTCACAAGAATGCTGTTCTGTAGCATGGAGACAGACTGCAGAAGCCGCAATCTGAACACTATTCTGCAGTGGGAGAGGGAGTCAGATCCGATTTCCACTGAAATAATTGGAAAGACTCACTAATTTCCTGAGAAGCTAGATCAGATTCAAAAAAAAAAGCAAAATAAGTGACAGGTCATAACAGAACTATGGCTGGTAGGAAAGTTTACTGACCTGCTAAATCGTATAGTGATCCATCCCAAAAAACTGCATGCTGGAGAACTTTCCAACTGCCCAGTGATAGCTGGCATCCCCAGTATCCCACTTATTTCTTTCAATGTCTTTTACTGTTACATGTTCATTATTTTATCTTTTGCTTTCCTTCAGTAAAGTCCAGATGATTACTTTAACAATAACTTTGATTTTGCTCAGATGAAGTACATTAGAAATTACAATACAACTAGAATGATAATAGAATAGAATCTGGTCAACAGGAACAGTTTTCATTGTTTCTTCTAATGAAAACAAGGGATGCACTCGACTTAGTCATCTACACACATACGCAGCAGTAGTAGATCAGTTTCACCTTTATTTGCACTTTGCTAATTTACCCTCTTGCCTCTTAGAATGATGTGTAATACAGTTCTCGGTTTTAGAAATATACTCTTAAAAATATTCTCCCTCTTCTTTCTCTCTCATGTGCGCTAATTGTTGGAAGGATAAAAGAAATTTAAAAGCAGTGTATTTTTTTACTGATTAGAAAAGCAGGACATGAACAGGCATCCAGTGTTATGAGCTTTAATTTGATTAATACACACTTTTTTAGAAATCTGAGTCACCAAGCAAATAATACATTCCGTTTGCACCTTTTTAGCCAGGCAGAATTAAATACAACAATTATCATTCGTACATAAGAAGAAAAGGATTACAAGTTTTAAGTCAAATTTTAAAAACAAAGTAATGTGCACAGCATAGTTCCTCCTCTAATAATTTCCTTTTTATTAGCCATGAAGCAGCCATTTTATTACCATGTTCTTTCATACCAATGGAAGTGATTTCACTTAAAATCACATGAAAATCAGTATTTCACAATGAAAAGTGGGAAAGCTCTCTGAATAGTGTATTTAAGAGAGGGTAAATACTGTAAGAGTCAGATTAGAAGTAGGAAAGTCTGTTTACTTCCATCACCTAAACCATTGATAATATTGCTGTCTTACAAAAAGAGGAACGAACTTTTGCCTTTATATATTAATGGAAACTATTGAATGAATAATTTAAATACAAGATTCTCTTTCATCTGGCATTATAGAAAGCTTCTGGATGTGGCAAAATTAACAAAACACCAAAAATATTTTAGTGAGGGTTCTGTGATTACAAAACATCCTAAACATCCTCGTATTGTTTCATCCATAGCAAAACGGTCTCGAGCCCTTTATCTGGACAATATTTTCTGTCCATGTTCATGGTATAGTTCTGCATTACTTTTAGCCTAAGAATTTTTCCAGCATCGGATGATAGTATAAGTATTCTTTCCAAACAAGTTTCACACATGAACATCAGCTGTAATACTGCAGGTGAAAATTAAGTCCATATTTGAACCTACTTGCTGTGTCTCGTTTTCCCCCAAGAATAATTTCAAGTGTTACTGGGTTATTTCCCTGTATGTTTAATAGTGATTTATACATAAACGGTGCCTTGCAGTCAGGTGTCTGCAGAACTGGAGGTATGATAAACCTTTTTTTCTTAAGATTACCTCAAGAGTTAAAAAGAATATTTAAATATTCATCCATATGAATGCAAGAACAGTTGAAAACACATCTCAGGACAAGTCTGCAGAGCAACAAGGGACAACGTAATAAAAATATGATTCTGCAAGGTTTATTATAAACACGGAGAGATAAATGCATGTAAAAAATAATGACCCAAGTCCAGAAGATTCTGCTCTTTCCTTATACTGCCAAATTGCCTACAAAGTACTAAGTATGGCCTAGGTAGGGGTTGAAAGTGGGACCCCTGAATATATTCCATTCCACTGATGGTCTTCAACATTTACTCCCTCTCCTCCTGCCCTTCCTTCTCCTCCTCTGATGTTAATAATTAGGTACTACTTTTCATCTAGTGCATCAGGCCGTATTATCAGGATACCCTTGAATCTATAGCAACACACTTCGTCTTTACAGACATAGAACTGTGGGGTTAATTTGCTTGAATAGCTAGAGCAAGATGAATTTCACCTAAGGCGGCAGATGGCAGAAGATGGGGAGGAAGAGAAAAGACACACCCTGTGGGTGCTGTGATACTGCAGGATCACAGATTTCATGGTTGAAATTACAGAAGTGGTTTCCTTGATGCTCAAGATCCCAGTTAGACTGCTTACTTTCAAAGGACAAAACAGTCTCTGCTCCTCTCAGGATGAGGGGAAAACAAAACAAAGCACAACAGAACACAACACAAATCCCTGCTCTGTATACACTTCAGCAGGGAGTACCCAGAAGTCTTGAAAACAGCAGAGCCCACTTTCACATCAGCCTTCCCACCTTACCACCCCACATGGAGCCTTGCATGGCAGGTAAGCAAGCTGGGAAGCAGCATATCAGTGGGACCAGATGCCGTCCTGACCACGCACCACGCTCAGCAAAGCCTAACTGCTGACAGCAGGTTAAGGGGACACCCCTCCAAAGTGACAGGATGCCATGATCAGAGCACTGTACAACTCTTGCAAGTGAGCAGAATTTAGGACAGGAGCAATTTTGAAGCTCTTTTTTCTTAAAACTCACCTGGGACACTCAGAATTAGTCAGGTTTATCTACCACCCAACCTGTATAAATCTCCCCAAAATGTTGACTGCTCTGTCAGAAATGCCATGGCAGATCATGCGTGTTCAGTATAGCATTACTTTTTACAAGGTTTCATTTAAGCTGAGCTGAAATGAAAACATTATTGTGAGAGCCTCTGGCTTGTAAAGGTTTCCAATACAGTTTCACAACAGGTTGGTAAAAAGCTTTGATGTTGACTTATGGAGTGAAATGCAATTACCACCAGGTGTTTCAAATGTGCTGGCAACCGTCAGCTCATAGTTCGCATGAAAACGATAAATTGCTATGCAAAAGTAATGCAGAGTGATTACATTTAGAGTAATTATGGCAAAAAGAATTAAGTAAAATGAGAAGAGCGCACAGCACCATTTTACTTCTTTCTCTAACAATGGCAATCCATATGCCAGAGATTTCAATCAAACTTCTTAATTATCCTAAGATCTTTTCAGGATGTAGCCCACTTGTGGAGTTACTCTAGATATGTCTTCAGATGATCACTTATAGACTGAATAATAGCTCAGTTTTGTGGTGTTTTTAATTCATATCTGCATAGCTCTCATACTATTAATTACAAAAATAAGAGTAAGAATGCTAATAGACTAAGGCCAGAAGGGACCACGGTGATCAGCAGGTCTAAATACTCTGTCACATAGGCTGCATTTTTTTTCTCATAGCAGTGCTACCACCTTTAAATTTTGAGATTTAAACACATAAAATCTTTTGAGAAATACCCAAATGTGATTTGAAACAAGATGAGTATGTCACATTTGTTCATTAAGCATTCTGGGGTTATTTATATGCATGGCTTAATGAAAAGACTTCCACTTCATTTACAGATTGAACTGTTAAAGCTTAATTTCACTGTACTGGATCTTGCTAACTCATCCACTCATTTAAGAGCGGCATAGCATCAGGTATTTCTCTGTCTGCATGGCTACAGAGCTATGTTGTAATTAAGCCACTTAACCATATCCCACTAAGCTGAATTGCTGACGTTTTCCAGCTTTGGTGTTTTGGGATTTTTTGTGCAAAAGCCTCCCTGTTTGCAGCAGTGCTTCCAGTAACGCAACCCCAGGTACCACCACATCCTGAATTCATGATTCCAGGGGTTACGCAAGTCCTTTCAGTTACACAGAGTTGGAGGTTATGTTTAATTAAACTGACAATTTCGGAATCATCATTTTCCAGTACAACAATCAGTTCTTAAAGTTTCCTTCATGTTCTTCATTCCTAAATGTATGACTTTTCATTTTGCTATATTAAAACTACCAGTTTGCTTGTGCTAAATTGTGAAATTCAATGTAAAGAAATAACATCATGTCATCACTTCATCTATAAATGTCACATCTACAAGCAAACTTTAAATACGGTTAGATGTTTATCAGGGAATGGAATAACCATTCAGTGGGAACGGTACAAAGTTTTCCAAGGGGAGAATGCTGCACTTAAGGAAATAGTTCTATACAATGAGACCTCAGTCTGCATCCAGTAAAGGTATCTGGCCAAAGTGCACCGATGTATCTACAAATGTCAAGTACATACGCATATACAAATGATCATTTAAGAACTGCACAGTAAAACTGAGAGGTTAAAGTGCACACCATTTTAAATCCATGCTGTAGCATTTACTTTTGTTTTTAAAAGTACATTTCATTAGGTATAGGACTGATCATATTCTGGTTTCATGCTCATCTAGCTATTTTTACCGTATTGAAATAGCCATTGCTCAATGTTAATGCAAATCTACACACAAATATGCACTGATTTGACTGCCTCCTTCTGAAAGTGGAGCCACATACAGGCTTTCATATAATAAAATAGGTTTGGATTTCACATCATTGGAGAGCTTTGTTTCTTTTCATATTCAAATACATGGATCTAGCTCTGTTTGTATGTCTCTTAAGCAACACGTAAATTACAGAGATTTAAATTGCACTTCAATAAGAAATATCAATGAATCCCATCAATTTCAATTGACTTTTACCAGCCTGAAAGAAAGGAGGACCACGCCTCATGCACTTAAGTACTTGAAAATGAAAATGTTATTTATATCAGTTAATTTTTCAAAAAGGTATTTTTGACCCATAATGACATCTAGCCATGAAACTCTATTGAGTTTTGTGTACGATATTTTTTCTGGAAGTTTTCCTGAGGGCACTGCTTGTTTTTAAATATTATGAAAACATTTGGTAGGAAAAGCAGTTTGTATTTCATATTATAGAGATAAGCAGAGACAGGTAGGTACAGACCTATTGAAAAAATCACCTGAAAATTCATGCAAAGTACAGTATATCTTAAAACAACTGCATGTTACTTTACATTCATTATACATTGAAACAAACACAGAATTTTAATTTTCTGGTCTTCAACATTTGTACCTGTACTGAATACACAACACTAACACAAGCTCTGTAAGCTAGAAGCTGTTCTTTTCTCTGCTTTTATCCTTTCCCAAAATACCACAGATATCATTAGGTTCAATGCGACACATCATACTGTGAAGCAACCATGAAGATAATGTTTTCTGAAA
>NW_008824908.1:1411702-1427762 GCF_000699105.1 Pygoscelis adeliae | reverse complement strand
TTCCCTACAATGTGGGATTTAATGTAAAATCTACTTCACTGCAACAATAAATATACGAAGCTTAATGTTTACCTCTTGGAGATAGTGACATTATTTTTAAAAAATGAAGATATAATAGATTACAAAAATAATAAAGTTAAGGTTTTAAGAAAGAGGTGCATGCATACAAAGTGAAAGTGAATACAAAGCTCAAAGGACCATAACTTAAAACATGTCATTAAAATGTCTTATCTTGCCAAAAATTAAATGGTTTTGAAAATATGTTTTTTTCAATATTTAAATTTAGAAAAAGATTTCAGAAGAATTTGTAAATAATCAAAGATCCAATTAATTTCATCATACGAAATATTGAAAGAATATTAAGATTGCAGATGGGAACAAACACTCAACTACAAAATTAAAGTTTCCTCCTTATACAGTCATAATCATTTTTTACATATAATTTCAGCCAGTTTGGTCATATCTTTGTAATCTACTATAGCATATGATTTTGTTACCTACCTTAGACATATGAGAAATATTAGGAAATTCTACGTTTTTGATACAAGATAGAAATTTTAGGTAATTCTGAATGTTTACATTATTAGATATCATAAATGTTGAGTACGTACTTCTGACTGAAAACTGTGCGTAGTTTAAATGACTCAGAAGCGGCCATTAAGCGTTAGCTTCCCTTTCCGCTAAAATGGTTACCATCTTGAAAATTAGTTAAATGAGTGATACAATTACCTGTAAAGTTAGCAGAGCCAAACACATCGGTGAGCAAGTCCCAGCACTTTTCAGGGTGTTTGCATGTGATGAACACTATGTTGGTTAAGGGCCATTTAATTTTTTTCTTTCCATTTTGGATATAGATCCTAAATCTGATTTCTGTATAGTAGTGCACAGTGTGCATCTGGATCCACGCATATCTCGGAGGATGCAAAATGTATTTTAGGTTTTATTAGTTGAAGAAGAGCACTGCTGTAATCTTTTGTGTCGTACCTCAAACACCTACCCACAAATAGGCAGGGCTAACATTGCGCGAAGAGCCTTGATGGAATAATTTCTTGAGCTCTTTAAACATCAGTTTTTACAATTTCAAAGTTCCATTGGTGCAGTGTTTTAATGAGATTTCTGCATCTTTTTAAGGCAAAAGGTAGAAACTCGAAAATCCAAAATATAAAATGCAAAATTGGCTAGAAACCTGCTGCAATGTCCTAATACAACCTCAGAAAACAGACAGGACTGAGCTCCTTTCTAGAGCCTGCAAGAAAGGAGACCCTCTCACGTCAGCATGAGGTGCTGAAGAGATGCTACCTCTCCACGGGTCTTTCATCCACTCTGCAGAGAAAACTATGACAAGGAGAGACTTCCACATTTCTCCACTAAAACACAGTTTTAAGATGGACTGAACAACTCCTACTACTTGATATGATGGGATACGCTACTTCTGTCATCAGTGTTCAAAGTGCATTGTACGTTTTAAACTTCAGGAGACACTCGTGAAGCAGCACGAAGAGGTAGCGTTTTGGCAGTATACGTACAACAAAATTTTAGGGAATTTATAAAAAAATATGAGTAGCAGTTTCTGTGGAGGTTCTCCAATTCTCTCAATTGATGAGAAATATAATTTAAGAGAAATTTAAGTATTTGCTTAATTACACACACATGTCTTGCTTTAGTTCAAGAGGAATTTGAGTAATCATTCCTGTTGCCTATTTTGTTTTGTACAGAATAATATTTTCAAATTCACACAACAGGGTGGAATTCAGTGGGATTACTTATCTTTCTATGAGTGGAAAATTCAGCCCTAGCCAGAGACATTTTTTTTTACTTCAGCGCACACTGAAATTAACCTTTCTGGTTAAAAAGATGTAAAAAAGCACATTAGGCAAGTAAATGAGGTGAAACTTTTGCTTCATCCTCAACCAGAAATAACGATCCCCGCCAACAAGTTCAGAACTTGAAAGCAGACAAGCAGACATTCAGTTGTAAGGGATCATTAGTGCCCATTCCCTGATTTTCTGCCCAAAATAGCCATTTTTGTGGCATGACAACTTCCTGCCCAACTGTCCAGCTGCTCAGGGGTTAGACACAGTTCACAGCATATGTTAACACTGTTTTTACATTCGCAACCTCCATGTCACAGCTGATTACGTCAAAGTCACGCTAGAGACACTGATCAACAAAAGCATGTTTTAGGCAGGAAATTGAGCCTTGGTGTGCCAGCTGCTTCCTAAGGTTTCTCTGAAAAGGTGGAAGTTTTACTGATACTCACCAGGAACCAGGTGAGGCCCTTCTAACTAGCTGTTACTGCAGTCCCCCCCACCCCCTCACCCTTAAAATTTCAAACAGATGTAGCTCCATTACTATCAAGCAACTGGTTTTGCAATTATGTACAATTAAGGAAAAAAAAAAGCCTTTTCTAACCTTATACAATTACATATTTACATTGTAATTTTTTATTCAAAGTAATAAAATCACACGCAATTTTTTCAAAGGAAAAAAATACAATTTTTGAAGCTGCAGAATCTCCTAGTATGTTATAAATTCAGCTGAAGTTTGATAGTGCTTTAATAATTTGAATGATTAGTAGGTGATGAGGATCTGAAAACTGAAAGGAGCTTCGACGTTGTTCTAGGCTGTGTTTCCTGACCTCAATCCTAACCCAGAAAATGGTTTCCTGCACAGATAAACCCTTCTTCTCCGATTGAGTTTTTTTTCATATATTTTGTGTTCCTAGCAATATCATCAAACTGTCTCTTCATATGAAAGAATGGACACAAACACCATGCATGCAAGAGCCTGTCTTCAATATTATCTTACTGACTCCAAGCAGACAATACTGACACATAAACATAGACATTTTCATGTGAACTAACCCTCCATAGTTGATGCGGTTCCACCACTCTGAACTTTCTGAACTTTTTTTTTTTTTCTTTTAAGAAAGTTTGTGGAGAAAAAGGAATCTGACAGAGCATCTGGCCAACGCTATTTAGCATCTTCGAAGACCCAAACAAGGGTGCAGGACTCTCTCAGAAAGTTTGCACGTGATACCAAACCCGGGGGAGTGGTGGATATGCCGGAGAGCAGGGCTACCTTTCGGAGGGCCGGAGAAGAATGGAAGTAACAGCTATCAAATGCATGAAGTTCAACAAAGCCGAAAGCAAAGTCCTGAAACTTGGACTGGGACTCAGTGCAATTCTGTAGAAAAGGACATGAGAGTACTTGTAAAGCAGAAATTAAATATGAGTCAGCAGTGTACCCTTGCAGCAATAAATTACTGTAATACTGGCTGTATCAGCAAGAATCAGCCAACAGGTCAAGGGAAGCGATTAGTCTATTCAGTGCTCGTGAGGCCACATCTGGAACACACTGTTCAGTTTTGAACACCCCAATTCACGAGAGGGATGGATACGCTGGATGGAGGAAGGCCAGTGGAAGGCCAGCCAGAGAGCTGGAGCACAACAGATAAGGAGAGACTGGGAGTGACGCGTTGTTTCAGAAGAGAAGCCTGGGGGGAAATTTAACTGCCATCTTAAATTACATATTAGTTAGTTAGAGAGAAGACTTAAGTACACAGCGAAGGGACAGAAGGCAATGGTCACGAGATACATCAAGGGAAATCCCAACTGGGGATAAGAAAAAATATTTTAGTGAGGGTGATAAGGCACTGGCACAGGTTGCCCCAAAAAAATCATTGAATCGCCATCCTTAGAAATTTTCAAAACTTGCCTAGACAAGGAAGCGAGCCAACTCTGAGGGTAGCCCTGCCTTGAGAGGATGTCCGGAGGTTCCTCCAACTTAATTTACTCTGTGAGTCTATGGGTCATTAATAAAAAGGGTAAAATCATATCTTACTCCAGCTAACAATAATGTTCTCAAAGGACTGAGTGCCCTTCTGCTACTTCTTTAGTGGTTTACCACTTAAAGACATATTAAATACTTTTATAAAACTGCTGAAACTACTCATCTTATTTAAGAATTTGCGGAATTGGACCATTTACCTTATATACTTTGTATTGATTTAAATGCATCCTTCTGAATTTTTCCAATTTAGAGCTACATGGTATCAAGCCCCTCCTACAACTTTTAAGGGAATGCTATTTTTAAATGCTTAAGCATTGCCCAGAGTTGCTTTATGGAGCATAGTATTTTAAAACATATGTATACATTGCACATTTAAAACTGTATCTCCATCTCAAAGTCTATAAAGTTAACAAAACATACACAGACGCGCACATGCAACGCATGAAAAAAGCTTCCCTCAGATAGACACAAATCCTCATTTTGGTACAACTACATACAGACCATAAACAAAACCTTATATAGCGTACACAAAAGTTCTGTGTATACAGTAAGGCAGGCACATGAAGTGGAAAAAAGTCCATCATTACTCAGTATGTTACATTAAAAAGACAGCTAAACAGATAAAATTAGCATTTCCTCTCTCAAGCAATTGCCTCAAGTTGTATACGGGTTATTTCAACTGCAAATCAGAGCCCATCTTTACTTTAAAAAGAGAAAAGGCATTGTCAAAACAATCTGAAGAAAGCACAAAAGTTTTCCTCTCTGAAATCATAGTACTACGGTATTTATTATCTGTAAGACAGAAAATGTAGCCATCTCTTCACTTCGATGGAGTAAGATGTCAGAAACTTACTTGTCCATATCAACATTTCCTTCTTGTATATTTGAACGTTTACACACCATATGCTTAGTGAGTAAGAACACAGACATATCATCGCCAACATTTTTTTCTCAAGTATCTTTTAAAGGTCCAAGAGCTTCATTTGACAAAGCTATCTAAGATGCAAAGGATCAGCCCAGTTTTCTTTCATACCAGTTTCACAAACTTTTGCTACAATCGCAACTTCGGTACATTAAATACCAATTAGCTTTATCAAGATAAACCCAGGATAAAGCTCGTTGTGCTTTGTTTTCTAGGTGTTTAGTCCACACAAATGAAGAGCCAACATACAGGACTTTTCAAAGTTCACACGTGTGTACAGTTGGTAGACGGTGGTGTATCTATCCGACTTTTATTTTCCTTAGCGTCATTCAGAGGTGACTCGTTACCTATCTGGCATTTGAAGACTTGTTTGTAGGCCTTCCTAAAATTTTCAGAGAGAAATGCGTATATAATCGGGTTCACAGAAGAATTGCTGTAAGCCAGGCAGTGTGCAGTTACTCTGAAGAGAAAGGAGGCTTGAGTGAGTGGGAAAACTCCAAATTCAGCCCAGAGATGAATCACGTGATGCGGCAGCCAGGAGATGCCAAAAACCACTACCACCACCAACACGGTCTGTGCTGTCTGAGACAGGGAAAGGAAAACACAGATGTCTGATGAGCACTTGAAGAACCAGCTTTAAACCTGTTTCAAAACCATTATTGGGGAGGGAGTATGCTGAGGGAGAACACACTTTGAAATACTTATTATTACTGATTTTACTCCATTACCAATATGGGCTTTATTTTGCATAGCGAACTACTGCAAGGACAACCTTAGCCTTGAAAATGCCACAGTGAAAGGCAAGTGTATAACTTTGCTCAAAGGTAAAGAATGATGTTCCTGACTCCCTACACAAAAGCCTAGCCTTTTCTGAGGTGGACATAAGCTTGGTGTAAAATAATGATAACAATAGGTCTTTGGGAAATCTCATCCAGATCTAATGATCTATATTTTAGTGCGGTGCACAAGGATTTCTGACCAAAATTTCAAGAAAGATCTATTATACACGAAGGCAGCTAGTGGAAGAGCTTCGAGCAGTCAGACGAACACTTTGCTCAAGTGTCTACAAAAGGAGCAGGGACTTTTTTGAAAGTCTCTCCTTTAAACATAAAATTTCCACAGAGGGAGTCACACAACAATATCCTGGGATACAACTAGGGAAAAAAAGAGAAAAGTAAGGAGCTTAAAATTTCTGGTGATTGCACATTGTCAAAACCGATCTGGAAACTAGAGCTCACCAAACACTGAATTCAGAAAAATGGAACACAAAATATCCAGTGCTGCCTCCTGACTCCACTTTCGTTATTTTTGAGAGGAAAGGCCATCAAGTTCATTAGATCCATCCAGACAGCTACAGTATCAGTCAGTACGGACCTTTCAGGTGCTGAAGGTATTCTGCCAGGGCACAGTGGAGTTTGACTGTCAATGTTTTCTTTAACTTTCAGTTACTTCAGAAACAGCAGCTAGTGCTTTGCAGTTGCTCAACTAATTAATGTCTACTCCTCTAACAAGTACCTCTTTCAACTAAATCACTCTCCCAATAAAAGCCTAATATTAATTCCAAAGCATATTATGTTATGGACCGTTATAATTACTATATTAACTCTTTACAACATAATTTTTCAGATAACTTAGGCTCTTCTTCACAGGCAAAACTAACGCAGTGGCCACAGAGTGATAAATACTGCAGCACAGAGAACATCTAGACTTTTTGCTAGTTTACTGAACTTGGTCTACACTTCTTGAATTTATTAATGCTCAGTAGTAATTCAGACTGACCTACCTAATCACAACATGACTTAACTTGTAGAAACTTACAGAAAAAAAGTTTGATTTCTGTGGCAACAGGCCAAAATAACTTATGACAGACACTGTTGTTGGTTAGCAAAATCTCACAATAGAAACCAAAGGACATTATATCTGTAGTAAATATAATTTGTTTAGTCCCAAGGATTCATTGTTTTCACAAGCCGTTCCTCTACTTAGCCTATGGAGATTAAGTCAGTTGCCACTAACAGCCACACAAATATTTTCTCTTTCAGGTCTCATCGGGAGCATATGTGCTAACAAGGAAGTATAAATTAAGAGGATTTCATTCTCTGATCCCTTCAATGTGTTAATATTCCAACTGAAAACAGATTGTCTGGATACCATATGCACAAGTACTTCAAAAGAGGCAAAAAACTTCAGTTTGTTCAAAATTCTAAAAAAAATTACACCAGGAAAATCACTACTTTCCATAGACTGTATAGATGCACCTGAAAGCAGAGGTTGACCGTGTGTAACTATTTTACTTAAGGTATTTCATACCTGCAGAATAAGTAATTTTGCATTAGGAAACCTCACAACATCTGTTTTATCCCATTATTCCTCCTAAGGCTAACTTCAGAGCTTACCTTTTCAAAATCACCACTATGCCTTGCAACCAAGGTAACACTAAAGGGCAGCTCTTGTTTACCTGATGGGAGCTTGCTTAGGGTTTCTCATTAGCAAATAAAACCCACCTGAAATACATGATGTTAATATTGATGCTTTATGACCAAAAAGCACAAAAAATAGCGTTTAGGCACATTCATACTTTTCGTTAACTTTTTTCCACACATATAGCAAATTCATTTTAAGATTCTACTACTGAAATTTTCATAAAGGCTGGAATAAAGCTAGAAATGTATAATTAAGCCTGAAATGCATTCTTAACAAAACAGTAGAAGGAAAAGAAGAAAGATACAGCACACTAGTGAAAACAGAGTTGCTTTGAAAGACATGAGTTAGGCCTTAGGATCAGAAACTTATTTTCTAAGGCAAAAAAAGTTTTGGGCTGCTTTTTTTTTCCCCCCCTTTGGTTACTGAACCCAGATACGTCCAAGCAGTCTTGGGCATATCTGTAATGCTTTTCCCTGAAGCTATGAAAGCTAGTTCCTAGCCAGATCTGATTTTTACTTGCAATTTTTAAGAGTTAGTGTTTAGAGGAAATGCACAGATATTTCCAGTTTGAGAATAATTTAGATGAGAGTAGAGATGGCAATGTACAGAACGCCTTTGAAAACTGCACCTTTGGCCTTGACGACATTAGGTGCAAAAGTATATCTGTTAAGTATCTTACGGAATCAGGGCCATAATGCTTTTAATTCTAGGATTTAAAATCTATTGACTAGGATATTTTTCAAAAAAATAGAGAATGCATAAGTAATAGATTACTTATTCCCTGTTGAGCCCATGTATATCTCATTTACATTGCAGACAGTCTGCATGCCCATATGGTAATAGTGATCAGATCAAATGAAGAGCTATAGCCTAAGGGGGTTTTCTGACTCTACATTCATAAACTGAGAAGTTAGTCAAATGATTACTGTGGTCAAATCTGCTCAAAAATCAGAACCATATTATATTAACTGACAAATTCAATACATAAACACATCTTTCAAATATGGCTCTAAATCGCAAAGTTTATATTCTGCTTTAAAGACCTTTCACCATTCTGCTTGTAACCAGTATATAACTTAAGTCTTGAACATAAAAGAAAAAAATGTTTTGTGGAAAATCAATAGAAGAGTTGCAGAATCATTAAAAGTCTCTTATTAGACTCCCATCAGGAAGCACAATAAACCTCATTTTAAAGTCTCATGGTATAACCTAGGAATTCTTCATAAAACATTAAAAAATTCAGCTAGTTAAAAAAATAAATAAAGAAAAAAAAATATTTACAAGTTAGGGAAAAATGCCCGTGAGGCAAAAAACCCCCCATTTAATATTAGAGACAGGTTGTCTCTCCGTGTCTAAATTTCAGATGCTCTGGAGTTCAAAATTTGGGGATCTCAGGTAATGGCTTGATGCATTACGATGGAAAACTCAAATGAGAAAAGATTCCAATCCTGCTAAGTTCAGAGAGACACTGAATACGTCATTAAATACTTCATTTCAATTCCTTCTCTCCATTACATCTTTGGCAACAAGCAATATAATACCAAACTAGCTTAGCCATAAAACTAAAATATAAACAAATAGGTATTAATAATGAAAGCAATCTACCTTTTTCTTGGACGCTTCTGACTTCTTTGACATGTTTCTCAACTTTTTATGCAGATGATTAAGAACCTGAAAAGATTAATTTGCATCTTGTATTTCACCATTTTCTAAAATTCAAACCCATCTATTTTAGAGTCGCTTACATCCAATTTACACATTTCAAAAGTGCACAGTATAAAATCCAAAGGAATTACATATCTGCATCTGTGTGGATCAACAAATATGAAGCAGACGACAATTGAATTCTTATATAAAAATTCAGATGTATGACATAACAAATACGTATCACAAATGAACAAGGCAACAAATGGAAATCTATCATGCACCTAGAATTAGCAATCATTCTTCTTCCATAAAAATGTCAATGCTTGTTAATTTAGAATGACCTTTACTGCATGTAACATAAAAAGTGTATGTTTTGAGTCAGAGCTTTTCTGAGTCACCTGCGTAATTTGCTTTCTTCAGATGGATGTTTGGTTAATATAATCAGGATGTTGGCGCTATCTGATCTTCAAAAGAAGCCTAGGCTTTCAAAAATAATGTCTACTAAAAAGTATCTCACATGAGGCATGACCTTTATCAACAACTTGATGATACTTGTCGTGTACCTTTCACAAGCGATTTTTTTTAAACTGTGTCTCAAAAAGGCTCATCATCCAAGAGCAGGGTCCAAATTTTAACATAATGATTTACACATAAGATTTTGGACAGTGGATGCATAAGAGGTGCATGCCTGCTTTATCTGCAGTCATTATTCGCTGAATCTAATATATTCATACGGCATGATTTCTAGGCACGGGGGCAGGGAATATGCTCTTCAGCTGAATGTGTTTAACAAGTCGTAAACCATACAGAATTAAAAAAAGGAGATGCTTAATTAAACTCGCGGATTTAATTAAAATATGGTAAGAGGAATTTTTTTAGAGAGAGTGTCAGAGTGTAGAGCTCAGATGATGATGATGTTAGGTTGCACTTTACATAGCTCTAAGATGAACTGAGAACAATTTAATAGGTAAGGTCATCCAGCATGAAAAGGATATTTTTTAAGGAATATAACACTAAATTTTAGGGCTTATAAGGAGACTTCTTGAGGTGGGGAAAAGGGTATAAATTCAAATTCTCTTATATCATCTGGGGACATTTTCTCTGTGTTCTTTGGGATGCACGGCTAACCACTACCAGGACAGACACCAGACAAGATGACCTATAGACTTGATCCCACTCTGGCATTTGAGTCTTAGAAACATACATAATGAGTTAAAAGGAATAAGATGGTATTTGTGAATAACCATAGCTCATCAGTGGATTCCACTTTTTAGGTATCTACTCTTAGCTACCAGTGAACCACAAACAGCAATAAAAATAAAAATTACTTGTAACCACTTAACATGGGAAGCACAGTTCATTTGTGCTTATCTGTGCACGAACATGTTTGTGCGTGAAAGACTCAGCCCCGCATGCTCTCCCTATTCTGAAACACTGGCCAGGTCGCTAGCAAGGCTAACTTGAGCTCAGGAAAGGCAGAAGAAAAATAAATCGGTTTTCTCTGAGAAGGTCTGGTTTTGGCTTCAGCCCTTCTTCCTTCTCCAGGATGAAGCAGACTGGAAGGAAAGGACAGAAGAGCCACTGAAGTCCAGCAGAAGACCAGGGAGATGATCCTCTGGCTCACACACTCTATTCACCTGCCGTCACCGTGTACAAGACAGCTGAATTGCTTAGTCCATGGGTGAAAAATGTGAAAACAAAAAAGAGCATGGGAGAAAGACAGTGAAGTTCACTTCCCATCACTGCTGCTTCTCCTATCGTACCCCCTTCACATAACTTACAGCGATGGGCTGTTTCTACCGGACCTTTGCAAATCCCATCACCTGCCACCCAGAGACTGTACTGTGCTGTGATTTTCCCTCCCAGCCCAAAACTAAAGTCAGATAAACTCTTCCCAGAAATCAGAACTGCAAAATCTTCTTTTAAAGTTGCAAACTTTTTTTTCTTTTGTTCTGAAACTTTTAGCACAAATTTTTGCATTGCATCTCTCTCCAGTCAAATGAAAGATGCAGTAGACAAAGCTGTTCAACTGGGTATTTGGGGGGCCGGGGGGTGTTGAAGATTTAGATGATAACCTTCCAACGAATCCTTCTCAACTTCCCCTCTTTCAGATTATATATATATTTCATAAAATAAGTCTCTGCAGTGAAAACGTGCTGGCTCTACGTGATAGTGTACCAGATGGTACGCAAACCAGCAGCAAGAGAAATAGGCAGAATTTAATTACCTATCAACAGCGGCAGAACAGCACTCAGAGACCTACAGAGAATGCCGTGGAGGGATATTAAAAGCCATGTTTATGCACAAACACTACAAGGCAAATCAAAGACACCTCTCCTCACTGCCCTGTTCAAATTATCTCTTCTCTGGGACGGTGAATAATCAATTGTTTCTCTAATAGCCACTGTCACTTCACCTGAATGAATAATAATTCTACATGTGCCTCTCACTTTGTCTCAGGTTATTTCTCTAAGGAAAGTCTTTCAAAATATCCACTAATATATTTACACGTGCATTTTTAACTCACGGAATGAAATACCTTGCTGAAAGATAGGTCACAACCTTTTCCAATAAGGTATCACATTGTTAAAAAATTCAGCTCTGTGGAAAAATTAACTCTTCACCTGAAACTTTTCTAACTCCACCTTTCCTGTACCTGTTGATCAGAGAGTGTATTTGGCTCTCAGGGAAGGAATAGCTTTCCTTTTTTTCCTGGAGATGAGGGCAGGGTGCTGTGGGAAGAAAGTTATGCTGTTGTGAAAGAGGGTGTAAGGAGACTTGTAGGATCGTAGAAGTATAAGAAGGTCCAGGCTGGTCCAGACTGTGCTACCACAACTACCACTGATGGCATTTGGGAGGCCCTGGATTTTGCCTACAGACTATCCATTTCTTAACATTTTTTTTTCAGCCGTTTCAGGGACTACCTCCAGATGGTTTGAGAGCCCAGGCTGAGGGACTACAACTAAATCAAGTTGAAAAAGGGATTTTTGCAATAAGAGAGAGAAAAAAATAGCTTACACTATCTGTGCCTATTTGTATAGGTCTACCAAACAATATAAATTTTGAAGTCTGCACTTGTTGCAAAACATATTTCCTATCTGGCTGTATATAATCATTCCACTGACTACACCTTCATTATCAGCTATTGAAAACCATGCGGCAAGAAAGCCTGCCCAAGGTCATTATCTAATACGAACGAACTGCTTGTTTAACAGAGCCATAATGCGAGCATTACATTCTGAACCATACTTTATAGTATGAACCTGATTTAAATTCGAGTGCCATTGCCTGCAATCCATTTTTTAAAGTAATGCTGCTACTTCTATTGTTACAACAGATCCTTCACCCTCTTTCATTTAATAATGTTACGCTAATGTATCATACCCTTTATTTTTTCTTTTCAGCGTGGTTTAATAAAGTTTTTTCTCGCTGCTTAGCAAAATTTGAGAAATATCTTAAGCCAAGAACCATATAAGCTTGTATTTTATGTTGAGGCTCCTACTTTTTATGGCTTACTTTTAACCAAGTCTATAAATTATACGTCTTCCATGAATCCAGAATGTTCAGAATGATAGATAATAATGGAAACATTCTTAAGGCAAGAAATATTTTTTTTAAAAAAGCTTTTAACATTATACATCTATAAAAGGAAAAGTTTGCTAATGATTTTAGGTGTCCAACCTAAAGGTTTGATTGAAGGAGGCCTGACGCCTCATAATTGGGTACTCAAAAGCAGAGGCACCCAAAATCAGTTGTCACATTGCACTACCCTGGCAGATGTCAATTGTTAGAAGCTCACTGGGAATCATTTATCACTTTGCCCTTTAAGGACACATTAGTGAGCAAACATTGTAGCAATGTTACAGAACACATACAAAAAGTCAGTTATAAATCATTCCTTCTGATATTTTCACTCCTCTATCAAATTTGGTTGAAACTGACCCAAAGTTATTTGTGGGAGAGTGGAAACGAGTAGCTGTACACACACGACACAGAGCACAATCTCATAAATCTCACATGAGATTTCCAGTTCTGATTTTGTGAGAGGATGCCGTTTCCAAATACCTAGCACTATTTCAGCACTTCCGTAGGTTGTAATAGTCTTGCTGTCCGCTGGGGAAAATACAAATCTCCCCTAACATAATTTAAAAGAGAGTGAGAAAGAACTCAGCTCCCTATTAGAGTGCCTAAAAAATGAGACTTTCAAAACTGAAAGTTCAATTGCAATTTGCTTATAAGAGAAACAGAACTGCCTTAAAGGAGTCTGGAAACGGCAATATATTCAAATAGAGAAATTAGTCTCCTTTGTCTTAATCTACTGTATCAGAAGATTGCATTATTTAGCTGATCCACAGTTCATGAAAACCAGTGAAGTGCATAAGAAACTAATGCATTTATTTTTATAATATTTCTGAGGCTATTACACAGCAGCGATGCTCTAACCCTGCATGTATCCAGAAGCCAAGTACTTGTTGTACTTCATAGTACTCTAGTGACATCAATAAAAGCTCGCAGCGACAACTCTGCTGGAGACCTGTGAGAGTAGCAATGGCTTTGACAAATCTAAAAATTCAGCTCTGATTTTCAACTCCCATCATCCTTAACTTCTCCTCACTCTGCCCCACGTGCCAAAATACGGCAGTCGGAGATTTGCCAGTGGCTCCTAATGAGGGCAGGAACGAGCCTTGATGCTGCAGGGTACAAATGCCTCAAATAGCCTTGTACAAGCCATGGCATTTCTCAGCTTCATTGACACTGATGGGAATACCACGTATCTCCCAGGTGTCTCCTAGAACTCGTACCTTCAGGTTGGGTCCTCCAGCTTGACACCGTGGCAAGCAGGATTGTACATACAGGCTCAAAACACATCACCAAGCAAGGGTGAGATCCTAGCCTTGGCAATAATTTAAGCACAAGATTTTAGTTGTAACTCTGAGTGGCCTTGATGTTATTAACTTTTTCTGGGCATGTATTTCACATAGAGTTGTTTTGTTGTTTGGGTTTTTTTTAAACTACATATTCATACTAATATCGAGATATCTACTTTTGTAGTGCTTTGTAACAACATGGTGTACTATATTTACTACGCTTATATTTTGTTTAAGCACATTTCCTCCCCCCCCCCCACTATGCAGGACTGTTATAATATTGAAAGACTTGTTTTCAATCTTCTGTCATATAATTAGACTTTGAAGGCTGGTACATTATGCTGACAATGAAGATGCTTTGGCTTTGAAAAATACAAGTAAGAATTCTTAATAGCTGAAAAGCTCCCTCTGCATACATTTGGTAACAGTCTCCCTGAAATACGTAATATTTCCTGAAAACTCTGGTGATCTATGGCTACAGCAAGTTTCATCCCTCTCACAGCTGTCATGTTCGCCACTATAGATGAAACACCAGTGTATTCACCCAGGGAAAACAATTCCGTTTATGTATGAAAACATGTATTTCTTCCCCATTTGCCAGGTCGGACTTGTTTCATTACAAAGAGTAATTTAGAAATGTTGTCCTTCGACTTCTGCATAACTCAGTTTTAGCAGAGTTGGATGCCATTCTAGCCTTAATTTGCACATCACAATTAAGTTGATGTAATACATATAAAACTGAACAGAACATAAAATTATTTGTTCAAACCGAATACATTAATTACAACTGTTTAACTTGCCAATTAAAGAACTGACTTCTCGACACTTAAGCAGCCCTTATTTGCAAGAGCAGACCCACCCTCTCGAATGTAAATTACTGCCTAAGGAGAAATCCTGTGACTGAAGGTTGCTGGCCCAGCAACAGGAGGATCTCTGCCTAACTCAGCAGGTACCAGCCGGCGCTCCAGATCCTGTCCAGCAGCAAGCGGCGGACCCTACGCTGAAGGCTGCAATTAATATTCACAGAAAAATGTGACAGTTTGCCTGAGCAGAAAAGTCCTTAAGTACTATTATTCAGGCACCCTTACTTACTGCTTTTCCCTACCCGGGTCCTCCTGCACTGCTCCCTAGCACCACCTGCCCTTGCTGAAGCCAGAGGTAAACCTCCCATCCACTTCAACTGGGGCAAGACAGGGCTTACGGGGACCAGGCAGCATGACGCACCTTTTGCTCTTGACATGTTCACTGGATCAGACCAAACTGGTGGATTTGTGTCATTTTTAAGTGCGCTGCATTTTAAAGAACCACAATGCTTCGTCTGAAGCCTGAACAACTTGTTGCTTTGTGTACTTTGAGTTAAACTCCTCGTACAGCACTGCAAGAAACTAGGAGAGTTGTGTTGCCAGAGAAAGCGGCAGAGCACTAGGGCTCCTTAGCATTTTGCAACAAGGAAACCTGGCAGAGGGGACCCCAGTAATTGCCTGAACAACCCCCCCCTCCCAGCCCCGTGCAATCCCTGTCCTGACCCTTCTGTGCCACACACGCACGTGCACCCCCAGTCACCCCTTGGTTATAAAACCTGCCCTCTCCCTCTGTGCTATAAACTCACCTCTGCCCCGTTGCCTCCCAACAGTGCCATGTCCCTCCATGTGCCCAGAGATGTCCCCACAGCTCAAGGACACCCGCCACCATTGTCCCCCCCCATCCCTTTTACATACCCTTCACCACTACCCGCTTGGCCCCACCTTGGCATAGCAGAAGGAGATGAGCAGCAGCGGGAGCAGATAGCCGAAGACAAAAGTGCAAACCACGTAGACCTTCTTGTGGTGTGGGTTGGGCCAGTGCTCCCAGCAAAAGGTCTGGTTGCTGGCATCGCGGTGGAAGAGGCGCTGGTGGTGAGCCACTGGTGAGGCCATGGCGAAGGAAAGCGCCCAGATGAGCCCCACACCCAGCAGCGCGTTGCGGGAAACACGCAAGGCCGAGGAGCGTCTGGAGTGCACGATGGCCACGTAGCGGTCCACCGACATGGCTGAGAGCGTGAAGATGCTCACCAGCATGGAGACGGTGAAGAAGTAGTGGATGAACTTGCAGATGAAGGCGCCCAGCACCCAGGTGGGGAGCACGTAGACCGTGGACTGGAAAGGGATGCAGAAGAGCAGGTAGGCCAGGTCGGCGATGCTCAGGTTGAGGATGAAGATGTTGGTGGTGCTGCGGCGCTTGCCTGGCTTGCTCCTCGCCAGCACCGTGATCACCAGCGAGTTGCCCAGCACCCCCAGGGTGAAGATCAAGCCGAAGACGATCAAGGTGATGAAGTTCTCGATGCCGATGCCGAAGAGGGGCTTCCCCTCCGCCTCCGGCAGCCCGGAGAGGTTGAACTCCCCGCGGGGCGGCTCTGCCCCAGCTCGGG
>NW_008824908.1:1402641-1410654 GCF_000699105.1 Pygoscelis adeliae | reverse complement strand
TGGCGGGCTCGGAGCCGGGCAGCCGCAGGCAGTTCTTAAAGGTGCCGACACGGGAGCTTCTGAAAAGTCAGTCTTTTCAGAACTGGACGAGATATAATGCTTCCTTCAGAACACGGATGCGAGTTCATGTGAACGCTCACACAGGCGTATACGCCTTGTGAATGAAACGGCTTTGCCCGAGGGTTCTTAAACATTTGCCTCCAAATCGCCAGTCAGTGAGCTACAGCTGCCGGTGGCGTGTTTTACCTCTCTTCCCTAGGGACCTTGACTGCTGAT
Organism: Pygoscelis adeliae; assembly: GCF_000699105.1. NCBI lineage: Eukaryota > Metazoa > Chordata > Aves > Sphenisciformes > Spheniscidae > Pygoscelis > Pygoscelis adeliae. Next base: position 1,410,378 of record NW_008824908.1, on the reverse strand, counting down.
GGTGAAAAATCCCTCTGTGGCAGAGAGGGCACGCCGGGCACACGGCTGAAGGTCCAGGCTGGGGGAGACCCGGCTCTTCCAGAGAGCGTCCTGTTTGCTGAAGAGCTCAATGCCACTTGGCGGCCCTTTTCCCGCGGGAGCAGCAGGGACAAACAGAAGGGCTCAGATGTGCTGTTGAAGGCAATGAGCTTTTGTTTGCTTATTTTGCAGTCCACAGTTTGACGGGTTTTTTCTGCCCTTTCTTTTGCTACTTGTACTGAGGCATCTCAGCAGCTGCACACCAGCTGACTGCAGAGCTGTCGGCTTCTGCAGCTCTAGATTTTAATTAAACTTAGGCACGGTCTGGTCCATTATGTCCAAAGGAGACATAAGGGGCGAGCGCAGTTCAGCTTCTATAGATCTGAGAAACTTTTATTTGGATCGAACTGTTTTCTATGTCCGTTGTAACTCGGTTTAGAAGTTACAAACGTATTAAGCAAAAATAAACTAGTAAAGATTCCTACAAGACTTGTGGGTTTTTTTTCTTACGTGCATACCTTATCATTTTGTTGACGTGTTTGATTACCGTGCAAACCTACTAGTCTCTACTTCTGTAAGGGGGTTGAGAATGGACATTGTTAAACATTTCTAGAACGTACCAGATATTGCGGACTTTTTGGAAGCGCTCTGAGTATATTGTGAAAATGAATAGAAGTCTCTCTAGATTTCCTTAGTGTTGCTGATGCTTGTGTTTGCCCCTATGAATTCCTTCATACGGTGAGGTACAAGAAATGTTTTTGAATACCACTGATGTTTTGCTTTTGAATCGTGTCTCGTTGCCAGACATCGTCGCTCTCTTCTAGGATGTCAGGAGTGCAACCCTAGCCTTGCTGAAGTTAATGCTAACATCGCATTGATCGCAACTCTCCATCTGAAATGCTGCGTTAGTCCTCATCGCTCAGGCTTCTGTTTTCTTAAGAAATATTATCTTTTGAACAGTATAGCCTGAAAGGTGACCAGAGAATATTAGGCCATTTTGCAGACGAGTAAGCAGGAAAAGTGGGAACAGAAACAAAATCAGTTTTAAGGGAAAGCAACCTGAAAATCACAGCAGCGATCTAAGTGGGAGTGTTGCCTCTATTAGTTTCCTTAGATGTTTAATCGACAGTTTTGCAGTTCAAGCTTTGCTTTTCTGTAATGTGTATATTGTAAAGTATATAGTTCTTAAAAGACTGCCTCTGAGCATTAGGGGGAAAAAAAACAGAGAACACAAGTATATTGTAGGTTTTCTGTCAGACCTACAGGCTTCAGCTTCTACATCAGTGAAGGAAAGTTCCCGCATTGACAGCACTCATGATTCCTGTTAAGATTGCTGTAAACAAACAAGTGTTGACATTTTAATCCACTGTTCTTGTTATCTAGACTGAGTAAAATTTTCATGCAATGGAAAGTTCCAATGGAAAAGTTGTTACGAACTCAGTAGAAATAATTATATAACTACATACACAAATTACTTGAAAAAGTAGGAGAAAAAAAATCAGTAAAAAATTTACATCATGCTTTAGGAAAAGAAATTTCATAACTTTGCAAAAGAGATCTCTTGAGCATCTGCCTTACACATTTCCTTGAATCTAGTTTTATTGAATCTAGTCACCTTTTGACATGAAAAGATCTACTTTTGTCAAAACTAAAATAGCCTATGAACTTCAGAGAGAGCAGGAAATTAAATGCAATCTTCTTCCGTCTGTGGCCAGGATCTACGGTCGTCTTTATCAGATGTTATTACTCACATCCAACAAAGTGGTTTGTCTCCGTAATTTTCCATAGCAATCAATGGGAAAAATAGTAGAAGAAATCTATAAAGGAGCTGGGAACCTAAGTACCCTGTTAAGTCTAGACCTACATGTTTACTCCTCAGTGGCTTAATCCAGAAGATATTACTGAGAAAAAAACATCACAAGGATGTCCTTCCTTTTGCTCACTCCAATGGTTGGGTACCTTATTTTTTATATGGTTCCAATAATAAAAATATTTGACTTACACTGGTACATTTTTGTTTCAGGAAAGAGAAATCATTTAACAATCCAACAAATTGATTTAAAATATTCATTACTACTAAAGTCTTTGTTACTATGTAATGTATCTATAATAAACATATAATAAAAATAATGTCAGTAAAATGCATTTATATTTAAAAATGAACATTTACTTAGCACCTCAGAAACAATAAACAATGCATGTGTTAATACAAATGTTCCTACACTTTTTAGCTACAGTCCCACTTTTCACTTTTAGGATACATTGGGTAAGTGAGGCACAAAAATCAGAGGCTGATTATACAAATATGTACATAGGTATATGTCTTTGTACATTGTATCGTTCTACAGGAATAAAATGTGTATAATAGGATGTACAACTTCTTCAGAGAAGTGTTTCAGTAAAATCCTGTATAAATTCTTTTGGGTTTTGGTTTTTTTTTTTTCCTGTAGTGAGGATGAAGCTGGAGTTGAGGTTCAAGCCTCTAAACTGCACCCCAGTGTCAGTACAGAGAAACAATTCGAAGTGTGCTTATATTAAAGCGTATGAGTAGCCCTGAAAATTTTAGAAATCTTTTGACAACTCAGCCCTTAGGTGATTGACCAGTTTTCTTTGCTGCAAAAATATTCTCCAGATTTGGTCATGTTTTGTTTATAAAACACAAGGCTGAAAATAGGCTTATTTTGAAGACTGACTCTTGTTATTTATTTTTGAAACAAGATCAGGCACATCGGTCACATCAACCGTACCCCATTATTTTTCTTTACGACAAGTTCCTGGAGTAGAAATTTACATTTTAAAGGCAGATGTGAACTTTAAATATCATTGAAAAGCAAAATAAAAAAGTTCATGATTCATAACCCACCTTTGATTCACCCTGTATAAAGTTATTAGTGTGGAAAAGTCAAGTATCTATAAGCGTTAACTCCCCTGCTATCTATATTCTTGGGAACAATGTAACCCTGAGGTCATAGCTGTCACTACATTCAGATTTCCACAGTGGAGAGGTGTCACTAATAAACTGAAGTTTATCGCTCCTTGCTGACATTTAGAAAGAAGTAAACATCTGCCCCTATTCATTTGAGAGCCATTGCCATTCCCTCACAAGAGTTTGTGCTGATTTTTTTCCTCCTACTTCTCTATTCCAGTTCTTAAAAATCAGTTCTAAAACAGCCTTTTAAATGCAGGCAATCAAAAGCAGGGCCCCACTGCCTAGCCCTGGAGACCTTGGTCACCAGGGCAGCTCTTTGGACAGAGAGAGAAAACGGGCGGGTAGGAGGACAGCAGCCAGCGGAAAGCAGATGGGGCACCCTTCCCAGCGGTGGCCGCTGCCGCTACCCTCCCCTCCATCCTGGCGGCAGCAGGAGCAGCAACCGTGGCTTTCTCAGGCTCTCCGTGGCCGCTCAGAAAGGGCTTGTGTGTCAGCAACATCCTGGCCTTGGCTTGACCCCAGTCTTCCCCGTTCAAGGGAAGCAAAACCCAATTTGTCCACATTGCTGAGGAGCCTGGAGATGGCTCCAGATACAACTATCCAAGAAAAAAACACGAGGGGATTGCCATTTTTCTGCAGGCATCATGTCCAAAAAGTGTGCAAATCATGTGATTTTGATTGCTCTTGGAATATTGAAAATTTGTTATATGGATGCCTATACAGGCAGAGATTTATAGTTTCTAGGAAAATGGTACAAGTATACTTCTATAGCTGTGCAAAGGCCTTGTGCAGATACAGTAAAGAAAAAGAGGCTTTTAGTAGACAAAAACTGCTAGTTCACTATTTCTGTTAATTTTATGTGGCAGACTGTCGTCATATAAATTGTGAGGCAGGAAGAGAAAAGCCTAAGGCGGATTTAATAGTCTTCATTAGAGTTACTGTTAGAATTACCAACAGATCCTGACTGCTTTACAAAACATGTTTCCTATCTTCTAGTTAAATAGCCTGACAAAATTAATTTCAGTTACGAAGTTCTGGGGATGACTAGAAGGTTATTTTCTTTTACGGGTTTGTATGCTGCCCATCACTTTACTACTGTTATGACTTTGGCTGTGTCAGAATTCGAGGAAAGGACATTAAAATATAGAGATCAAAATGACAAATTCAACACAGAAAAATCATTCTATAGTTGCCATAGACATTAACTTAAGGTCTTGCAGAAGCCAGTTTTCAGTGCTGCTGTCAGCTCTCTGGGGTTTGGTGAATCCTTTTTCCAGCTCTCATCATTTTTCTGATAGAACAGAGACCGGTTTTACTTTCAGGTAATTAGTGAAGCTTATTGCAGTGGATGGAGGCAGCTCAAGCTTGATTTTGTTTGAGCCAGACTTTTCTTCTTTATTGATTTTGGTAACTCCCTGAGTTGGTGCTTATTGATTCAGGCACAGCTGTACAGTGTTCTAATTTGCTCTGGGAGAGGGCTTCGTTCAGAGTCCGGATTGTCAGACTGACTCTATTTTTCCTTCTTCTGAGAGTTCATGGGAGATGTTATTACTCAGGGTTTATTTAAAGTTTACCAAAAATATAGGTGAGCTTGTCTTCCCTTCCCTCATCTCCCAAGACTCGCTGGGTACATGCAGAGCGCCATGAAAGAGGGTTCTGCTGGAGGAGTTCCTAATCTAACTGCCCTGCACCTCCGAAGGCAAACAGAAATCAGAAAGAAGAATGATTAATTATGTATAACCAATCTTCATGAATTCCTGTTTATCCTTAAAAAACGCCACTGATGGAAACCCCACCACCTTTGTAGACTCGTTGTTTTAGTGCTCAGCTATCATTTACAATTTGAAAGCTGTTTGCTATTGTTAACTTACATTTCTACTGCAGCAATTTAAGCATGTTCCTTTCTGATCTGTGGATATGGAAAACAGTTTATTCTCTTCCCTTTTGCAGACACTTTTTAACACCTGAAGACTTGCAGCCCTTGCTGGAGGCAGTTCAGATTCAGAGGTGTCCACCTGGGGGAGGGACTTGAGGGAAAAGGTTGATCCAAAGTACAAAGATTGCCTATGCTTGTCCTCCTGGAAAGAAAACAGCAATGTGCCTTGATGTACAATGATAATTTGTAGTGAATTCAGAGGATTATACAAGCTGTCCCAAAGAAGCATTGAAAGTAGACGCCATGGTGGAGTCTGCATACATATTGCGTGTCTTTAGGGGTCTCACTTTTCCTTTCAGTCCTGTGTACGGCCTGGTCCTTTGTGTCACCAGCCCTAACATGGAGCAAGAGAAGCTGTGGCTGCTTTCGGTCATCAAAGCCCCTCATGACATTATTTTTGAGATGTTTTACGCCGAGGACTCATGGCCTGTGAAAATCAACATGCAACTGGGGCAGTTTCATATTTAATTAACCACAGTGACGAACTCTCTATATCTGTCAGAAGAGAAATCATTCCTGTATTTTCTCTGGTATTTTTAATATACTGATTTTCTTTTGAGTTTTAGTTTGGTTTTGTCATGAAAAAGAAGACAAAGTAACTCATCTTAGGTTGGCTGGCTTCTTGCCATTCGTTTTCTTTTTCCTCCTTTTAAAAGCTTTCCTGAAGCCAGCCTTTGAAACATCTATTTCTGAATAAAAAGTACAATTTTTGAGTGCTAATTATGGTCAGCTTCCACTGATATCCCAGTAAGTAAGTGTCCAGGAACACCTGAGTCAATCACAGCATCAGGTCAGTAGATTATAGAATGTGCACAACTTTGTGAATCTGTTTCTATTTTTTTAACAATATTTGACCCTTAGGTCCACTGAGGTTGAATTTGATATAACTTGGCTCAGCTGAAGTTTGGCTCAGCCCTGTCAGTTTGTAGCAGTTTTCTACCTGAGTCTTGATAAAAAGTCATATATTAAAGAAAACCCCAGCCTATATTTACATATTCATTTAAGAACTTAATACGATAATATTGGTTAAAATGCAAGCTTTTTAGTTTTGTTATGGTAACCAGTGTTTGATTTTTTTAAAAAAGAAAAACTAAAGCACTGAAAAGAAAAAGTATGGATACAGAAACTAAGGAGTAAAAACAGTTTTCCATTACTTCAGTCTTATTTCTCATACTGTTTTTTGTACATTTCTATTAAAGCCTTCTAAAAGAAAAATCTGCAAAAGATGCATACAGAGTGAATCCGTAGCTCCTTTTATCTTTATGAGAACATGCTGAAGTTTGTTAAACTGCTTCAGTTGTGAAAGGCTGACTTTATTCATGAAATATGCTCTTTTGCTATTCTTACCAAAAATATCATGTGGTAGTCGAGACCACTATCTATCAGTTGTATCTATCGGTCGATTTCTGGCAAAAGAATTAACTCTTCTGATTTTTTCAGTGTAGAAGAATAAACAATAGATAAAACATGTTTCTTCTGAGATGCAAAGAACCCAGCGTAGTGTTGTTCAAATCCTCAGCAGATCTTATCCAAACTGATATTAATGAAACGAAAATACTTCAGGGACTTGCTTTCATGAGATTACTGCATTTTTCCTCTTATTTTATACTGTGATCTTTCCTAAGAGCAAGATGTTTGCAGTTATCCAAGTTCTTTGCAGCACTGTAGAAAAATGTATGGCTCAAAGAGAGGCGTAGTATTATATAGTAATGACTGAAGAGAATGGTTTTGTACTTTTACTGTCTTAGGATAAATCAGCGCTAGCCTCTTACAATATTCATTTCCTTGTAAAAATTCTGAAGGAAAATTTCAATGCTTGAAATTTTTGCTATGTTAGGTTATTGAAAAATCATCAAATTCACATTTCTCTCAGCTGCTTAACAGTCACTAATCAAATTAAAAAACTGTAGGCAACCTAATATAGACTGACTTGAATCAACCGATACCAAACTAACTCCTGGCTGCTTACATTGACTTAACAGTCATATAAATAGTTTATTTTTGTATTCATTAGTCATCTCTAAAACAGAAAGATTTCATGTGGAAATTTGTGTAATACGTTACATATTTTCTGCAACAGTTTGGCTATATTTATGGAAAGTAGAGAACAATGTACTGTTGCTAAGGACTTAAGATGAAGCAGAAATTCTCTGAGCGCATTTTATATAGTCACCAAGTCAGAGAAATTACACTCTTAAGTTTCTTTCAGTAAAACACAGTTTTGTGCCCATACACACAACCTTGATTGGCCATCGTAAACATCAGAGATGGAGACTGTACATCAGCAAATCGTATACCTGGACAGTGATGCACCGTTAGCAGTCATGTATTGAGCTGCCCATAGGTGTTCCACAGGTTTGTTCTAACAAAGTCCTAATTTACCTGAGACCATTTTTTTTTCCTGGATGCTTCGAAGAGCAGGTAGCTTCTTAGCGTTGAAGACAAACTACTGTGAAATGTGTGAGGATGGCTTAAAAAGGATGTGGATGCTTTAAGAGCCCACTTGAGTTACAGACTATGGAGAACTTTGATAATTTTAATAATACATCATGTTCTCAGCATTTGATCAACTCGGGCATGTTGGCATTTCCCATGAACGAACAGTCATCAGCAGGTACTGTGCTTCCCAGCCTTTTCATACAGCGGCTGCCATGAAGTAGGTACCAAGTATGCATATGTGCAGGTGTAAATGAATCTATTTACCTATTTTACCTGTCTATCTACCCATCCATCCATCCATCCATCCATCCATCCATCCATCCATCCATCTATGTATAAATATAATGTAATAAAAAGATTTTATATATGCAGCCAGGCACGTGGTTATGAGACTCTCCGGAGGTTTTTTCCCTAC
>NW_008824908.1:1393700-1402618 GCF_000699105.1 Pygoscelis adeliae | reverse complement strand
TTAGGGATATTAATCGATAAAACCATTAACATTGACTAAAAAGTCTTGAAAGATAGAAGAGTTGCAGAGCAGATAGGAGAGAATAGTCTTGAACGTTTTCCTGTGCCCTAACTATGCTCAGATCCAGCAAGAGTGAAAGTTTTTTACTTTTTGCACATTTCTGGCTAAGATATAAGTCCTTCTGATACTCCATACACAAGATAAGAAGTGTAAACACAAGAAGAACAAGAAGTTTCTATATTACTACATTCATAATGTAAGTATTTATCACTTAGAGTGATCATAAAGAAACATGTATTTATCACACAATTTCTATTTTTCATTATCTCTGTACTTAGCTGTTTCTTGGAAATGAAATACAGGTATTTTAACCGTAAGAAGTTCTGAAGAGTCAAGAAGTGTCAGAAGCTTCATCTCAGCAAGAAATTATTTATTCTTAATTCTGTTCATCTGCAAAGGTGATGCAGTTAAATAGACTTGTCAAGCATATGACCTGTGATCTGGGGCTGCCTTGTGTTTTTTCGTATTTCAAATCATTCTGTCTTAATAAAAAGAATTACCATATAAAAATTATTAATACTGATACTCTAAAAAATAGATAGCTTGTTTTTCTTGTGTCTTTAGAGGTGACTTTTCATGATATTGATTATGGAAAGATTTTTAAAAGTCTTTTAAAAATGAATAGTAATGTTAAAATTGTCTGGCTATCAGCTCAAAAGAGGGCCATATGTACTGAGATTTCAGCCAGAAATTCTCCCATGCTAGTTTGCAACAGCCCTGGGATCAAGAGAAAATCCGCATCCACACTTGAGGTAGAAGAAGGAATTGTCAGCTGAGAGAGAGTATGACACATCCACAATGTTGGAGAATTTTGCCTGAGTAAAGAGAGATATTAAAAGTCACTTAACTGAAATTATGGATGTAGATGTTCCATTTGGATCATTAACGCGGATATTATGGGATATTCACCTACTGGTTAGTTGTATCATCTATTTCTCACTTTCCAAACCCCAAAAGAACTTGAGAAAAAAAATCCTAATGGATTTTTCAAATATTTTTAGCTCAGAAAGCATATTATGATTTAGATTACACAACAGTAGGCTACACAAAGCCTTACACTTTAATAAATTTATAGTTTCTTAATTATTATTAGAGCAATAAATGCTTTCTTTAAAAGCATTCTTTAGAGAATAAGACTGCATAAAGAAATGCAGTCTTTAATTTGCGGTTTTGTATGTGGCCCTAAGCAAAGCAATGTTTTTGTTAGGTAACCACCAGAGGGAGCCTGGTGAGCCTGTAGAGAGAAAACAATGTGGAAAAGTGACAAAGCAAAAACAGTGTTTTAAAAAAATAAAAAAAGGAAAGCCAATCTTGCCTTTTTGTTCCTATGCAAGAAGCTTTTACACAAACTGATGTTTCCATTGATTTCAGTAATGAAATCTGTATGGCTGAACAATTTCCTAACTGAAATCCTGCAAGAGGGCAATGAAGATTAAATGATGCATCCTCATTTCTTTAAACCACATCTATAGATTTATTTTTTTTTAATTAAATAGTTAGTGGTGCTTTGTGTACACAGTAGCTAAAGTGCTTCCTTTTAAAAATTGATAAATTGCCCTAACTTCTCATAAGGGCTGTCTTTAATTCAACATATACAACAAAGTAAAGGCATTGGATTTAAAAACTCAAAAATGTGTTTTCTTCTTTTGGTACGGGCAATACCCCTTTGATATCACAATGGTAACGGGAGAACCTAAGGTAGCATAGCCGTAGAAATGAAATTACAACATACGTAGGTGAAAACTTCTTTCTGAATGTAGTTTTCCAGTTTAACAATGGTTCAATGTCAAAACCGACTAACGTACTGAATGGGATAACTGCAAAAAGTTTTAGTTCAGCCATGTCCTTTTCAGTAATTTCAGCAGTTATCTGGATCGTAGGATAAAGACTACACTCAGTGAATTTGCAGACACCGCTATTGTCAACACATTCAAGCTCAGGCTTAGAAATCAAAAGGATCTGAGAAAAACTGAGCACCAACGCCGCTTCCTTTGTGGCAGGATAGCATCTACACACGTCCGGGTGAGGAACAACAGGCCAGGCAGGGGTGCTGCAGAAAAAGATCTCGGGATCATAGTGGATTCTAGGCTGGACCATGACTAAACAACATGATGTTATTACAAAAAAAGCAAATACATACTGGAATACATAAATAAAACTACCTCCTAAAATTCTTGGCTAAAACAAAACGTTTTTCGATTTTACCATGCGCTTTGTGAACTGCTGAAAATGCATTAATAGAAGAAGTTAAAAAGTGAAAGCCTACTAGTTTATAAACTTCTTTAGCTGAAACGGGAAGCAGAGGCTGCTTTATTTTGCTGGGATCACATGCATTTATTTATGCAAATAAAGTTTGGAGTAACCGATTTTAAATGGCTGCTAATACTGAAATGTTTACCAGAACAAAGAGAAAAAGAATTTGGCTTTTGGAAGCACTTAAACCAAACACCTGTACTAAATTTGCAAGCTGAAGTCTTGAGTTTTCGTCAGTGTATGTGGGCATCTGTGTTTTGAAAACAGTTAGGATCTGCATGTGTAAAGTAGGATTTACATTTCTAAATGTAAATGGCAGTGATCCACCATCATTTTCTTAGCCTTTTTCTCATAGTAATAGATGAAATATGGGATTATAATTGGAATGAATGTTCCTTTGAGAGATGATTTCTTAAGATGATGGTCTGCAAAATTCAGCAATGTCACTGGCAGCATATCCAGATTCTCCTGTGTAAGGGCATGGGTTCACTTTGCAGCAAGTTGAGTTTTAACACTGCCTCATAAAATTAATGCTGCCCTTTTCCATATTTTTATACAGTATAAAGTGAATCAAGTTTTCCTACTTCATCAACCTCAAATACTTCTAAGGAAAATGAGAATTCTTTAACTTTCTTACTATATTATCATTAATTGTAGAAGTTGTTCAAAAATATGTTTGTTTTTCTTGTTTCAGTCACTTAGGATTGCAGTCTGGATGTGGTATTAATCTTTTAATTGCATGCTAGCTTATGCAATGAAATTGGTATTTGAGATAATTGCTTTAAGAATTTGAATATAATCCAATTTAACAATGGGTCAAGTACTACTTTAATTGTAGGTGTAGCTAATCCAGTGAAAATACCCCACAAGAGCATTCAATGATTTACGAGTGGATGTGCTGGCATTTTGATGGCTACTCAATAGCTGGACTGCATAAAATTCACAATGATTGCATGGTATGGGAAATATGACTGCAATTTATCAGCAGAATTGTACTTATTTCCTCTCAGAGGTAAAAATTGGCTTTTTATGTGATACCATATCCTCAGTTCCCAACATCTGATTGAATGTTTATACCTTATCCTCTGAAAAGTACAGTAAAGCTACAATATACAGTGTAACCTGTGTGACAGTGTCTCTTTGGCAATTTCTCCGAGTGACAGTAGGTACTGAATAAAAAGTAACGCACTGAAACAAGCCTTGAAAATTGTGGGAAAGAAACAGAGCTTCTGCCCACTAAACCTCCTGCTCACTGTGTTACGGTACAGCCTCTCTGATTCACAAGTTGTTTCACGATGTGACAAGATCCAATCCTGGAGAATGGCGGATTGGCACGGGAGCAGAAGGGAACGAGCGTTTCTCTGCAGTTGGAGTTTCTGCACTTTCGGTAAAAAATAGGAGGAAACAGTAGGAATTCCCTTTGTTTGCAGTCGCTGTTCCTGACTAGATTTTCAAACTGGAGGACAGAAGGGCTGTTTCGCATATTAGCACTATCCCCTGTAAGACTCTCGTATCATTATCTTATAATACAATACAAGACTCTTGTATTGTCTTCTTAAACAGGGCAGGCTGGATTGATTCTGCAGCTTTGATTAGGTATATTTGTAAGTCAGAAAAAGAAACCAGCTACCCCTGGGAAAAGGCTTACAGTTGGAAGACTAGGCCTGAGAGATGTAGACTCAGTTCTTTCCATGGCAGTTTTTAATGCTATACTGAGGAAGTAATCAAAATTTTTCTTTCCCTCCCTTGCCATTAGTAAATTCCTGGGGAGTTTTTCAGTTGCTCAGATACATTGCTGGCCAGAGACGTATGAATACCCAATGCAGGAAACAGTCACAATATAATTTTCCTTTCGGGACCTGATGGCAACAGGTGAAGTGAACTGCGTATCAGTTCCTTGCTGATGCTTGTGAGTTGTCATTTCTCTAAAAACAAGCAAGCACAAAGAATAGTTTCTTCATCGGTTCCCACAAAGTGAAAGTGAGTCAATTAATAATAAGAATAGAAACCCTGAGCTCCAACTCAGACATGCAGCTGTTCGATCTTCCTGAACAATTGCCTCTTATCAGCAATTCTAAAAACTCTCCTGGGTTTTATTTGTCCTAAACCAGAAAAAATCCTTCAACTTTAAATTACTGTCAATATTCCTAACATTTTGACAAGTGTCTGTGATCAAACAATATCTAATTACTTCGTATGTTTAAAGGAAATGCAAATACTCAATTGCTACTCAGATAGTCATGGGGAAAATACCTGTACATGTAGCTAGCTATATAGCTCCTGTAGATAGGAGTATCATAAGATATCTTACCGATTTCTGTAGAACTAGCAGAATAGCTAATCATGTGCTTAAGTGGTAGTACCACCAAAACCTTTGAAGACATTTTGTTAAAGCATTCTCAGGTCTAAAGCTAAATAACAAGCTCTTAATGTCAAAAGGTTTTAATTTTCTTTTTCTTTTTGTGACTGTTTCCTTTCAATCAGTACACTTTTATCACTAACAACAGTTAAACCACTGGAACTGGAGTTCTTGCCTGCTTGGGAAGATTTATAAAAGAGCGCTTGTTGCCTTTCATGATTGGAAGAGCGAGGGCATTATGGCCCACTTCACCGACGAAGATTGGGCTGAGGTCAGTTCTTACAGCAGTGAGCATTAGTTGTCTGCATTGCAGATGACGTTACGACCTGCCAGAGAGGGGCGAAAAAAAGGGAAAAAGAAAAAAGCAGAGCATAGAAACGTGACTAGAAGCAGGAGAGACCAGGGAACAACTCACTGATGACAGCTGTGCACCCACGCCTGAAAAGCTTTCAACATAGGGAAACTTTAGGGTTGATTTACAAATTCAGTCCAACACAAATCCCTTTAATAAGGCAGTCTTGTGACATTTCATTAAGCTCTTCAAACACGAAAATGAAATGGTGATAGAATAAACCTCAGTTAAATTTTAACTCAAGGGCCATACAAACAACAGAAAATACACCTGTAAGGAAAGAAATAGCACCCCACAAGTAATTTTCAGGGAAAATGGACAGAACTTCATTTAATGGAGCGATCTCCAGTTTATCAGTTATCCTGAACCTTTTTTGTAAGGTCTACACTGGAGATATTGCCTGTGTAAATAAGCCATTGGTATTACAGAAAAGAAAAGTAATTTGATTCTGCAGTATTCAAGTCAAAGGGAAAATTTTCCATCAAGTTGCTTGGAAAGAGAATCAAATGCCAAATTTGTTTTATCATGGTTTCCACATTTTCTGCAAATAAGCCTAAATAATACTAGACAGGGATGATGTTTTGTAGGACTGGTAAAGCTGATAGATTTGTAGTGACTGATTTTAATACTTGAGCTGCCATCTTTATGCTCAAACTCAGGACATGTTGATCAAGAAAGACATAGTGTAATGACATGTCATTTCCTGAGAAAATTCTGATTTTAGGGTAATATTTCTGTAAATATCTGTTTCTGCAGGGATTTCTTTTACTCGTATAAATAACATTGCTACACTGCTTCTCTGGGATAAAGTTTTTCTAATCACTGATTACTCAAAGGAGATTATGTTTATGTTGGAAAAGAAGAATCATTGATTATGATTTCAAAGGCAACATTAAATTTGAGGAAAAAGCAGCAAGAACTCTCAAAAGACAAGGGAAGTTTCTTAAAATTATTGACCCTATAATGATATTAAACACTTGACTGGTCTTAATTATTTGGTGTAATGCAGGGGTGTATGAACAGGCAGGAGTAAGATCTGTAACAGCAGCAGATGAAACCAGGCTGCGAGCTGCAGCACTAGAGGCACGAGAAGCTTAGCTAAGAGGCGTAACAGCAGTCACAGCGACATCCACGCTTTGGGTTCTTCACACTACTTAAAACCGTCATGGTCAGGATCAAATCCACGTGCTTTCAGAACAAGATCCTTTCCATTTGAAGAACCCACCTGCTTCCGCATCAGTGGCTGGCTGAGATATAATAGTGGTTCATAAAGATCCAACCTGTGCTTTGCCTGTGGGCTACGTATGTAGCAGTTCACGCCAAGGAGTCAGGACCAGCCCTGGTCCATGGGTTAGTTCATTAGACATCTGCTGTTTCAAGAGGAGCATCCTTATGCCTGCATTCCCCCTTAACATTGTGTCTCTCATCGAGGCTATACACAAAATGCACGGAAATACAAGGTGTCATGGAATGTGCCATAATACTGTAGTTAATGCAGAACTTGACATAGCTCAAACAGTTTTAGGTAATGAGTCAAATTCTACTTTCAGAGCAATGCCAATCTACTGAGTCAAATGCCAAACTGGGCACTAAAATTTGTGTTAGAAACATTCATTCTCATCACAAACCATGCAAAGAATAGATTCAAAAACATTTTTATTCACAAAGGTTATTAGGATTAACACTAATAGTCTAAGAAATACCCCACAATTAATATGTCTTACTTTGGCCATCTCCTGATTCTGTGCATTTTCATCTAAGAACATGATTCAATTTTTGGATAAAGCAAAGCTAAATGATACTGAACTCCGTCAGGTTCAGGCCAGTACGAAAATACTTGAAGGATAAAATGACATTGCTCAACTAATTATCATTAATCAACATGGGGGAAGGTCTGTTGTTTTTCACCATAAATGCAAAGGCAGACAATCACTGAATGGCTTCTCCTATATTTAAATGTCTTTTTTAAGGACTAAACATTGCCTTCTTTCCATGCTGGCCGTACTATAGAACCATATTTTGCCCTGAGATGTCTGGATTCAAATTTGCTGAGTTAAATTTCTCTCTCACACACATGAAGAAAGAATTAGTTTCAACTCTGGCAGACCTTAGGAATAGAGTCCATTAAATACTTAGCAGTACAGGTCCATACAGAATTGTTAAAATCTCTGCACAATAGATTGTCTTTTGTATTTATTTTAAAGGCTAATATTCCCTTGAATGACAATGAGGAGCTAATCTGTTGGAATGGCAAACCAGTGAGTTTAAATGAAATAAGAAACTGGATAAAGAATTATGTGCAAAGAACAATCCCTGTAGTAGTGGAATGTAATGTATCCAAATAGTTTTGGCTAAGGTTATTTGCCCTAAAGTTACGGGTGTAGTTCAGCCACAGATTTAAGCCTGCATAAATTAGGCTCTGGAGATTTACTCCTAATAATTCTTGCCTAAATTCATATTGAGGACAGCAGTGAAGGATGTAGAAAACACACAAAGTAAGGCTGAATGCAAGTAAACCCAGGGGTTCACTTAGGCTATATCTACATTAGCGTATTAATTTTGATCAGGAGTGTGTTTTTGAAGCAAATCCCCGGCTGACCCTCATTCCTGTACTTTGGTTCTCCCCACTCAGGGTGAGCCTGGGGGCTGCCTTCCAGCTGAAGCTGAGTTGGGGATACGATAGGCTCCAGAGTACACACCGTGTGCTGCGGCAGCTGATGGATATTCAGTGCCTCAACCAGACTGAAGTGGGGTTAGGGTAAAACCGCTGGAAATGTGTGTATTGTGGAGTTTGGGTCTCCAGCATTAACTGTTTAGTTCAACTGACCGGCTCCCCTTGTGCCGTGCTACTTGGTCCCATAACACAGCCAAAATGCAACTCTTGCCTGAAAACAGGATGAAAATCATCTTTTTAAAGCAGTAATTAGTCTGAATCACGGGTTAAATAATTTGTTGAATTTGGGCCGAAGTTAGGTCCCTTAGGATAAACATGGGTATGTTTTGTTCTGAGTAGAATAATTGCAACAGGTTTTGTTGCTGTGCTTGCTGTGAACAAGTATTAAGTCAGTCACTTAAACAGCAGCTGTTTACAGCTGACATTTCATTAGCCTGAATATCCCTCCTGAGTGGGTTTGCTCAGGGTAATGAGCATTAAACTTGGCAGTGACATAGCCCCTGTGTCTCTTTTACTGAGAGTAATGAGAAACAGTGAAATGAAATTTGGAAACTTGCATCCTTATTCAGTTGATGACACTATTATTTGACGTGTAAAAAATAATAATAATCAGATAGTTATCTTAGCCCATTCTAGTCTTTCATAAAAAAAGCAGTTTCATAATAGTAATCTTAGAGATTTGAAGTGGTGTTTAGAAGGGAATTCATAAGAAAAACAGATTTGAGCAGTGTTTGCCTGAGTCCCCCTATTAATCATCCTGAAATTTGCTTAAGAGTCTGTGCTAAAGAAATATATCTCAGTGGGAAATAATGATGTTTAGCTTCTTGCATTGCTAGATTCACTTAATGAGTTATTAAAAGCAGGGCCTTTCATATTGAACTTTATTAATTACATAAAATATAGATATCACAATAAACCCAGATACTATTTACTTCGAACTCATAATGGCTTGCAATAAGCTTACTTCTTCTCTGAAAATTAATAATCAGCTGCCACTGTGGGTCTGTTTTTTAAAAAATGCCAAATATTTTCCCTCTTTCCTTCACATGCATTGTACAAATGCTGTAAAGATGCTTAGAAATAATTAACAGAATTGAAAATGTTTCAAATTAATTTCTTTGTCAGCTATGTAAAGGAATTCAGGTCTAGAAAGGACGTTCTAGGTCAGCGTATTGCAGGCAATCACTGTGGAAAGATAAGGTACAGTCCTCTCAGTGTCA
>NW_008824908.1:1364567-1393689 GCF_000699105.1 Pygoscelis adeliae | reverse complement strand
AATTTCACTATTATTATTGAAGTACTGCTTCTTTGAAAACATCCAATTTTATTTGCCTTTTGCTTAGTCCATGGTTCTCAGAGAATGTTGATTAAAAAGCCCACTTTTAATCTTAGAGAACACTTAAAGAATCTAAATATGATGTGTCAAATCAGTTCTGTGATTCTCTACCTAAACTTTGAAACTTCTGGTTTCATATAGTTATTTTTCTTGCTAGCTTTTTGGGGATGGAGAGCTGTTTCTCTGTGTGTGTATGTGTGCGTGCACACGTGTGGACGCCCACACACGTGTCCCCTTATTTTTCAGTCCAGGAAATGGAAGTGTTTCAGATCACCTTAAGCACAATGACAGAAAAACGTTGGTAAGTATAAGGTGCTAGACAGTATAAAATCAAATTAATGTGAAAAGAACCTTTCAAAAATAAATCTGAGGAACCAACAACCACGGAGGTCTGGATGCTTTGCCAAGACTCCTACCCAGAACTCAATCACCAAGTGAAAATTTCACAGAGCACTCACCTTACTTGGCAGCTGCTCACCAGGCTACACATCATCTATGTAATTTTCCTATTAATTAATAAAGCAATTCTGCATTTTTATTAGTTTAGTTTTAAAAATTCAAGACTTGGGAACGAAAATGTGATCAGTTCAGGCACCTAGTCTGGTATTCACAAGGTTGTCTTTCATACCATTCTTCCAAATTCTCACATCACGTTGGCTTTCCTTCTCAAGGAATTTAAATACGGACCCATGATAGGCATGCTTTGGATCCGAACAAAGGGCAAAATCAGCAGCAAAGGATGCCGTTCTTTATACATCACCTCATTACTCATATGAGTCAATCTAACAAGCAAAATGGGTTAGAAAAGCAAACATTTTCAAGAGACATATGTAAAAGTGCTTCCCAGTAATTTATATGAATGGGGGTATTCTGATAAAGTACTTTGCATGTATAAGGCTATGTTCTGTCACTCATTCTATTAATTTTATGTGAATCGGTCATTAAAAATACAGTGACCAGGTAAAGTTGCTTAAAAGTTCTTGCTGACTTGCTTACCTTGACAGAAAAAAATTAAAAGCAAATTCTGACATAGATCTGCACTTACTTATAAGATCAATAGAGACTATTGAAATTTTTATGGTGCAGCATTTTTTTAATGCTCGGAAACGACCTCATTTATGTGCCTTCACTAGGGAATCTAAGCTCCATAAGTAAACAACAGACAAAGATGAATTTAAGTACTCTGAGAGTTGGCCTCCAGAGGTCAACTCTCTGCTGACTACCAAGGAAAACTAGACTACTCACCCATGTTAGAGGTCTACAGCAAATGACGGTACACACCATACTGAGAAGTAAAAACATAAATAGAAAAAGACACTCTCAAGTTCCCGTAGTTTAAAAACACTGTTCAACCCAATTGCTCTCACATACGCCAAAAGTCAGTGACAGTTTCTTGTAAACACATGGTCTATTGGAAAGATGACACACAAGTTATAATTAGAGTGTATTACATGGATAGATTCCAGGCTGCTTTCCTACTCTGGGTGCTTGCCTCCTGTAATGTGATGTCTGAAAAATAAGAGAGCCATCTTTGAGACGAGTTTTTTTGCTTGATTTACCAGCAAAATTTATTTCTGGAGGGTAACTACAAAATATCAAAACCAAAGAATGATTCATTTTTATAGCTATGAGAACTCAGTTATGTGCTGTCAATGTATATTTTAAAATAATCGTCTTTTCAGTTTTTCAGTCAGCCTCAGCAGAGCTATACCGAGGTATGTGGAGGATATTTTACAAACCCTCCAGTAAAGTGATGGGAGCACTAAAAAACCCAGGTAAAACTTCCTCCAAGAAAATTCGTGTTTAGCTTTTCTTTTTCTTTTTCATTTTTTTTCTTTTTCTTTTTCTTTTTCTTTTTCTTTTTCTTTTTCTTTTTCTTTTTCTTTTTCTTTTTCTTTTTCTTTTTCTTTTTCTTTTTCTTTGACATACCTTTTTATTTCTATGCTATCCCAAGGAACTTGATATTTTTGCTGATAAACGACTTCTGTTTTATACACAACATTTTCATTTTCACACTGTCCAAAAAATAGTGTTCACATAATTCTATACATCCTAATAGATAGCAGTTTCAGTTCAGCTACAGCCTCCTAAGTTTCGAATACATGTACTCCTGCTCTCTTTATGCGGTTTGGCTACATTGGTCCATACCCTACAAAAGAGCAATGGGTGACCCGGGTTGCCCTTCTCAGCAAGCGCATCCCTTTGCAAAGACAGCTCAGGAATGGCTGCGGGAAAGCTCGCTCTGGACGATGCAGAATTGTGCAGGACTTGGGAATCTTTCTGGTAGGAAGATGCAGCCCTGTGTTCAACCCCAGCATGGTTCCATTCACAATGCTGAACTACGCCGATAATCTTTCGATCAACTGAACGTTTTCCATGGAAAACTGGGTGACAGGGCACCTCTACCACCAAGGTTTTAAACCATTTCTTAAACATCTGAAAACTATTGACTCCCTTGGCTGCAAAGTAAAATTTATCAACTTACTTCCAGGCTATACTTGTTCAATTCTTTGAGAGAAGAGGAAAGAGCCCACTGAAGAGTCAACACTTCACTGTTTAAAGCCAAGGAATTAGGATTTAATCAAAACCATGTGAAATCAGCAGTAGTGTAATTCTACTTTCCGCTTCTGCGATACATTACATGGGGTTTGTTCCAAAACATGATTAAAAAATGGGTAGTCAAGTACTTTTCATTTAAACAGACAAAACAAGCTTCTTGAATTCCACATTAACTGATTTTTCTCATAGATGGCAACATAGTAGCAATGGTCTTCATAAATACTCAGTAAAGGCACTGGATTATATGGCAGAGCTGAAATGGTAAAAATGTCTCTATACTACTGAGGTTGAAGTGCACAAGAAATGACCCTCGTTCCCACCACTGAAAAACTGCTGGACCCTTCTGTGCTTGCAGCTGGATTCTTGTCAGAAATAAGCAAATAAAATAATTTGTTTCTGAAGAAGTATCTGGGAGAAAGTCCTTTAAATTGACAAGGGAGACTTCCTTCGGTGCAATGCCTTTTCCTGCTTTCTGTGCATTCGAACTCAGGGGAGACTGTATTGCCGTCAATACAGTCTGTCGCACAAAACTGAGAGCGAATCTTGTTCCAAAGTTTTGAAAATGTTGTATTATTTGAGAGATGTTGAAAATCTGATGCTTTATATTCCCAATGTTGTTTTTAACTCTGAGCTGTTCTGAAAGACCTGATAAACATTTTTCCTTGGAAACTATGAAGAGCACTACTCAAAAGACCTCAGCACATGAACCTCTTTTCCTTGGCTCATAGAATCACTTGTCTGTGCTAAACCAGTAGACTGCCTGTGTACTTTATCCAATTTTATGAGGTATTTTGCAAGATTTTTTTGAATACATATATATATGTAATCTATATATGTGCATATATATATATAGAAAGAGAGCTATTTTTGAATGATACCAGATGTAATTTAAGAGGCTGCTTGCATTTGAAGGCCAGGTTGCCAGGAATTGCCATTCATGAAATTAATTTTCCTGTTTATCCTATACTACTTTGCATAAATGGTCTTCACTGTTTGCATTTTTTCCTTCAGACATGCATCTAACTGTGCAGGCCAGCCACCCAAAGCCAGCTAGAATCATATTGACATTTGCAGTAGAATCCTCTATTTCTGAATTCTTATTCTTCCATTTTTTTCTCACCGGGACTAGTTGAAAAACAATAGAGAGCTCTGTGGAGTTCCTGGAGGTTTCTTGGAACTGTCTTAAATATAAAAAAATAATCTGAGAATTTTGTAATCCTACTGCCTTAAACAGTGAGAGTTTTGTGTTTTAAAACCTCTAAAAATCTTTTTATCAGGGATGTTTCGTCAGTTATATCCATTAAATCTGTAATAGCATAAAGACATGACAAGAGAGATCAAGGTCAATATAACTCAGTGGTATTGTCAGAAGTACAAACTTCTATTTGTAATGCAAGCATAAATTCATAACTTCAAGTGCTATTTTTAACCTAGCTTTTTTTGCCTAGCCATGCAACGTGTATCTCTTGTGTATCATGCATAACCATATTTTTTCAGGTAAAACCAATGCTGAAGGAAAAAAAAAAAACTGGAAGTCAAGACTTACAGTTTGTTATAACTACTCATGCTTTAAAGAGGAGAAGTTGTGAGATTTCCTCAAGCAGGAAGTAAAATTGGAAGACTGCATCAATTTGTCCCAGCCTTCACCTTGCAGAGAGTAGAAAGCTGTTGAAAAAGTGTTTACATCTCCCTTGTGTCTTGTTTTACAACTGTTGGCAGTAATATGAATATCATTCACAAAGTAGTATTATGCATTTTCTATTTTATTCAAGAAAAACATTTGTGTGTGTGTAAGCATTGCTATGTGCATGTCTAATACCAATGTTTGCTGTGGTAACAATTCACCAGCTGAGGCCCTGTGCGCAGATATGTGATACTCAAGAATTCAGAGGTTTCAATAGCAATTTGCAGGAGTCACTGGCCTTATTTCTTCTTCATAATGGTACTGCCTTCTGGCACCACTGGTCCAGTTGTCTTTCACCTAGCCAGCTGAGAGCAAAATTGGACCAAAAGTGATACTTTGATGATATTCTTCCTCACTACATCATTTTTTCAGGTTGTAAAGAGTTAAGTTTTTTTAGGACTCATACCTAAATTGCCTCTGCAATTTCCAGTTTAAAGTATTTTTCTTGAACATGAATTATACCAGCAGCAGTTATGGCTGCAAAATACCAATTTCAGCTTGTTCTAATCTTGATAATTATTTTGCCCACTCTGTCTTGTTTGTTGGGTTATAATAATTGCATTATTAATATGCTTATGCAGATCCCTTGTGCTGCTTAGTGGGCTGCCTTCTTCCCTCAGACAGGATTTATCTTAAAACCAATATATTCCCCTCAGACTGAAAAAGAAGAATTTCTTATTTGAAATTCAACTACAATGCTCATGCTAATGCACCTAGTGTTTCAGGTCCACTTCAGAAAACTGTGATACCAGGGAGTTAATTCCTCAGAGAAACTGCATAAGCAGGAGCTGATCTCAGCCTTCTCCTAAAACAGCATGTGCGCAAGGCAACTTACTTGTTCTGCTGAAAGTTTTATCTTCATTTTTTAAACTTAAATAATAACTCAACTGAGACGAAGGTTGTTGATTTGGGGGGGGGAGGCAAGCTGCTTCTCCATGCATATGTGGGCTCATGGGCTTTGCATGCACAGGTTGCTCAGCACAAAAAATCCCAGCAGTCCAGCACAGGATTTTAGGTTCTAGCAACTAAGCCTAACAGTCCCTGTTTATTCCAATGGTAAATCCAAAGGGAGTTGAAAACACAACAGATCTACGATGCCTGAAGTTTTATGAATCTGTTGTAACTGAAACACTTGTGGCTGCCTTCCCACTATACCTGGTCTGTGTGACAGCTCTTGACACGCTTGTGTGGTAATGAGTGATTTGAGGACCAGGCAATTGGAAAGGATACTTTCTAAAGTGCTTGACTTCCTTTTATAATCTTTGAAGTGGGCGCTTAAGAAAAAGACATAACCATTGAGAAAACATTAATTACACCTATAAATGTCTGTGTACTTTAGAATCTTTGTTTCTTTTAAATTCTGCTGACCTCAAAGTAAGTGGTCCCACTGAGTATGCTTGGGTCTTCGGTCAGAGTTATCTAAGTAAGCATCTTCCCCTCCCCGCTCTGTGTCATACTACAGAAATCATCAGACCTGCTCCCAGACAGCTGCTCACACAGAGCCACTTATTTTATCAAACAGGGAGCTGTTGGCAATACATTCCAACTAGGAGTACTTTGATTTGCTGGAATTATTTTGACCTAGGTTTCTTAATCTTTTAATTTGACTTCCCTGGTGAACTGCAGGAGGGAGCTGGGGAGCTATAGTTAAAACAGTTTTACTGGGCCTGTGACGAAAAGGTTCTTTATGGAGCAGGGGTAAGGGTAAGGGTAAGGGTAAGGGTAAGGGTAAGGGTAAGGGTAAGGGTAAGGGTAAGGGTAAGGGTAAGGGTAAGGGTAATAGCAAAGGAAAGGAAGGATGGAGAGAGAGCTTATAGAGATCAATCTGCTGCATTTAAAGTTGGTCACTGTGAGCCCTCTCTTTAATCTCCACTCCCTATGGAGAGGACATGATGTGACTGATCTGCAGAAGGATCGATTCTGTAACCACCTGTTAAGCTAATGCTATTTAAGAAATGCTCATTATATTAGTTGATTTCTGCTCTGGGTTAGATAACATACCAGAAATGGCCCTTTCTGCCTATGCTTTTCAAAGTGTGACACTTTATACAGTGATTCATTTCATTAAATTTCTTTGTGTATCTAAAGAAGGAAGAGAGATCCAAAAAATAGCTCATATATCTTGTTACCACTGTTTTTAGAGTTGTTCTGCACATTTTAGCTGCTAAGGATACATGAAAAAGGCATCATAGAAATGTTTAGTTATTTTACTTAGTTGAATGTCCTTGAACACATTAACAAATTGTGCAGCACTTTTGAAGGATTTTCGTACAAGTTATTCATAGGAGATAAGATCATTATCTTTATAGCCACCTGAACAAAAAAAAGTGCTAGTGAATTTCTTCTTTATTAATTATCCATTTCTTTTAAATCTCCATGGTGCTAGAAAAGGCTTTTTTATGATTTAGTTTAGAAAGGCCTCTTGAGCAAATCTTATCCTCTAGTCTGACTGATAATGTAAATGTTTGTCACCCTTGGCTGGAAGTGCAAAAGAGAAAAAATGATGTCTCTTCATAGGCAGAAGTAGCCTAGCTTCTACAGACAGAGGAGCAGCTACTATTGATTTTCCTTGTGAGTCTTACTTCAGGACCGGTGGAGGCATTCCTAGCAAGTAGGAGAGGGAGGGGAAAATCCTAGCAGGAACTGTAGTGGTGTTCTCTTAAAGCATGAGAGTGAAATGGCCTAAATGGCAGAGACAGCGACTTTGAGGACTTTTAGCCAGCTTGCTTTCTAGAAATTCAGGAAAATAATCCATTATTGATACTGTTTAATTGACAGAACTATTCCAAAGGAGCTTAGTTTCAACAAACTGCAGTTTCCTTGATTAGACATTCATAGGAAAGCTGTGCTTTTGTCTATACTGAACCATTCTCCAAGCCTTTGAAACAAAAGACGAAGCATGCAATTATATATGCCATGGGTTTTTTTAACCCTTATTTACTGACAGGAGTAAAATGTCAGCATCAAACAATCTGAACATTCAGCATGTCAGAAAAGGTCCCCAAACCAATTTGACATCAGTGTATTCTTCAGCCATTAATTTCGGATGTATCTTGGTTTTGTGACGTGCTAAAGGAACACTGTTAGAGTATTTTTCTGCAGCTTGATCACTTTTGAGTCAACTCTGGTTTTCATCTCAAAATGTCCACGGCCACGTGCCTGCTTCATTTTTTTTTTAAATCAGAGCTGGCTCAAGTGCCCAACTACAGGTCAATAGGCTACGTGAACAGTTACAGGTCTGACTGATAGACAGATGACTCGTCCATCTAAAGGTATTGTGTAAGGTAGCCTGTGTCTTCAAAAGACGTAGAAATGCAACTGTCAGGCTGTACTTCCCCCTGCTGTTTTTTCTATGTCACTTTGAAACCTGACTCATTTTTTATCTATGTGAGACTCTTCACACATTCTTCAAGTAGATGTATGTATTATATGAGTCAAGACAGCTATTGTCAATGCTCACAGACAAAACAACCTTTCTTTCTGGAAAAGTATTCCTGTGAACATTTTGCTATATCACTTTCAAAGACAGATGGGATCTTCACTACTTGCTTTCTACCAAGAAGCAAATATAAACGAAGACTAGAAGGGAATGATGCAGAAGGGTGACAAGTTTATGGAGGAATTATGTTGCAGGAAAGCACAGGTAGTGCATCTTAGCAAGACATTGTATAAAGGTCCTATAAAACAATGCTTGGAACAAAACCTTTGAAGATTTGAACTGTGTAAATTTATTCTGTGAATCATAAAATTTAATAGAGAATAACACAGTTTCTAGACAAAAGCTTTCTTTATGTGTCTATAAAAGGAATGCAAAATGTGTAAGGATAATGCCGTTCTCTACTTTGAGACCATGCGATTTTCCAGTGAGAGTGTGCTGGGTGGATTGTGCTGTACAGAGCTTCTTAGAAGTGTTCGTGGAGAAAACATGTTGTGCAACCTCCTACACTAGGATGACAGGACCTTTGATATGGTCTATATTTTCATGGTTTGCTGATGGCTGCCTGTGGGGAGGCATGAGTGTCAAGACCAGCGCTCTGCCTTCAGTCCCCAATGCACTGAAGTTAGGGCAACTTTTTAGTAGCTTCAGTGGTACAAGGAACACTAGAAGCTTTGCTGAAAGCCATTCACTTTTGCACCAAAACTTAACCGTGGGACAGAATTTTGCCCTTGTTGCTGCTTAGTGCAAATTTACCTGATACTGAATCCTTTTTTCCCTTCTCTATACCAAGGCTGCGAAGTAATCCCTAAATCATATCCCTGATACATTTTTCATTTTCTGTTGGTATGTTCTACCTACTACAGATCAAATCAGCAAGAAAAAAAAGTCCTAGCATGTACTATTTAACAGAGTGCACATAGCAGCTGTTTCTCTGATAGCATTGGCTGCCTTGTCTTCGACAGTTGAGATTTTTGAGTAAAAACAATGTTTGTAAAAACTTTACAATATGCAATTAACATTCTAGGTTAATTGCAGCACTATGTGAGTTGAAAAGTGCTTGAGATATAAAGCATGCAGGGATGATACTGTCTTCTACAGATGTTCAAGGAAAGAAATTAGCTTTTGTAGAGGAACCAGTTTTATAAGGAAGAGCACAGTTCTCATTCAAAATTGGAGTAATCTTGTGTGGTTTACGGTTCTTAATTTAATCTTGTTTATGATTTGAAACACCTGCAACAACTTGCATTGTCCCCACAAAGCTTTAAAGCTTTATCTTTTTTTTTCCTTTGTTCATTGAAGATAACATTTTGGAAAAAGAGGGTTTGTTCAAACTCTCAAGTATATTAGAAGACTACGCTCATTTAAAGTGCCTATAACAAAACATTTCTTCTGAAGTCCTGATGGAATTACAGTAAAAGAAATATTCTGTCCTTAGCTTCAGAGATGTTATAAGGAAATCCATTAATACATGATGCGGGACATTTAAAAAAAAGTTACAAAAACTAGGATAATAAAATGGAAACCATTCTTCCCACTGATGTGATATCTTAAATATGTTCTAACAGAAATAATCATTTTCACACAAACTAGCAGCCCATGAATGTCTTTTGTGTCCATACACAAATGTGGATGACCTTTTCTTTAGGAAGAATAATTTTTCTTTAAGAATAATACTTAATGCTAGAAATAAACTCTTACAGTCAAAGCAAGCATCAATTAGTGCAATTACAATAAAATTGTGAGCCAGTAACATGTCATATCACATTATCTGGGAACTTCATGTTTCCTGAGCTATTTGTTTTTCAGGTGAAATCACGGGGAATGCTCATGTTTGTTGGGTAAAATAAGATTTTACTTGCCTTACATTCCTTTCCTTTCAAATAAGGATAATATTTTTAACAGAATATTGTGGGGCATAATTTGGCCTTTTTATATAGTTATTCATGAGTGCTCTTTTTTTAAGGATTATTGATATTAAAACTGCTTAAAACACAGAATTTTTAGTTCATGAAAATTTTTCATCTTCTCAATTTCATTGGAAATGGAAGCAAAGCCAATTTTAAAAATACCTTTCTCACAAAAAGTATGACATACTTTCACCTAGATAGTTAACTAAAAAAAAAAAAATTTAAAAACAAGCATTGCACTTTTGATGTACTGCTTTCATTATAACAATGTTTCATACCATAACATATTACTTACTACTGTTCCAAATATCTTCATAAAAATTATACCGCGTCATGCAATTATACAATGTCATGAATTAATGTAAGAATGTAATGAAATTTGGTTTGATATAATTTCTCAAGTTTTCTAAAACACATACACTTTCATTCAATGAAGCTCCATTTCTAATTTCTTTGTTGTCATTTGTGGGAAATTTTGCCCAAACCGGTGTCACTTTTTGCAGAAAAAGACTGAATCAAAATGGCAGGTTCAACCAAAAACTTCTTGGAGAAGCCTTGCTGACCAGCTCGATTGCTCTGCATGCTCTACAACAGAGTGCTGCTTGATGCTTTCCCCTCAGCTGCCAGGGTAAGTACATGGTGTAGCACAGCAGATACGGAGCGTGGCAGGGCCCTGCAAGTCTGCTGATGGCAAGGCTGTTACCCTCACGTGCTCCATCATGAAGCACCTGACTGGGAAAAGCCAGCACGGATTCACCAAGGGCAAATCGCGCTTGACAAACCTGATCACCTTCTACAACAAAGTAACCTGCTCCATTGATGTGGGGCATATTGTCTACCTGGATTTCTCCAAGGCTTTTGATATGGTTTCCCACAGCCTCCCCCTAGAGAAACTGATGCGTTACAGTCTAGACAAGTGGTCTGTGTGGTAGGTGGGGAACTGGCTGACAGGCCACACCCAGAAGGTGCTGGTAGATAGCTCCTTTTCAAACTGGCAACCTGTCACAAGTGGGGCCCCCCAGGGATCGATATTGGGCCCAACGCTGTTTAATATCTTCGTAAGTGATCTGGATGATGGGATCAAGTGTACCCCGATGAAGATGAAGTTTGCCAATGATACCAAACTGAGTGGGGAAGCGGACACTTCAGAAGGGAGAGCCATCCTGCAGGAAGACCTGGATAGGCTCGAAGAGTGGGCTAACAAGAACCTTATGAAGTTCAACAAAGACAAATTTAAGGTCATGCACCTGGGAAAACATAATCCAGGAGTGCAGTACAGGCTGGGATCTACCCCACTGGGGAGCAGCCCTGTGGAAAGGGACTGGGGGTCCTGGTGGACAAGAAGTTCAATGTGAGTAAACAGTGTGCCGCTGCGGCAAAGAAAGCCAACAGGATGCTGGGTTGCATCAACAAGGGCATCACCAGCAGAGATAAAGAAGTCGTTATCCCACTCTACTCAGTGCTTGTCACCCCACACCTGGAATACTGTGTTCGGTTTTGGCCCCTGCTATGCAAAAAAGATGTGGACAGGCTGGAGAGGGTCCAGAGAAGGGCCACAAAGATGATCAAAGGACCGGGAAGCCTGCCGTACGAGGAAAGGCTGAGAGAACTGGGTTTGTTCAGCCTTGAGAAAAGAAGGCTTAGGGGAGACCTTATCACCATGTTCCAGTATTTAAAGGGTGGCTACAAAGAAGATGAAGACTCGCCTTTCACAAGGAGTCACACAGAAAAGACAAGGGGTAATGGGTACAAGTTACACCTGGGGACATTCTGATTGGACACAAAAGGAAAATTTTTCACAATGGGAACAATCAGCCGTTGGAATAATCTTCCCAGGGAAGTGGTGGATTGCCCAACATCGGACACTTTTAAGATTTGGCTGGACAGGGTGCTGGGCCATCTTGTCTAGACCATGCTTTTGCCAAGAAAGGTTGGACCAGATGATTCTTCAGGTCCCTTCCAACCCGGTATTCTATGATTCTATGATTTGTCAAGCGCACAGTAAGTGCTATCATTTATAATGCCAAGCTGTTTATTTTGTTATTCTTATGCATCTTTTGCTGCACAGTATTTCTATTTGTTTAGCATGTTGGCACCGTGGTGCAAGGCCAAGTAAAGTTTGCTATTGCAATTTAGCCCGTTTCCAAGCAAAGACGCCAAGCTTTTCCCACAGTATACTGAGCTTTGTTTGAAAGAAATCAAGTGAGTTCACACGTTCTCCAAGCACAAAGGCTAACATCTATTTTCAGAGTATATCATCACAGAGAAGAACGACATGTTCACTGTTTAATGTGACTCTACTGCTTGTACTAGAAGATAAAACACTAAGTATTTCTTTGGAGGGGAAGCTCTATTAAAAGTATCAGGAAGATAGCCCACATAATTTTATTCAAGTCATCAAGTATTTAATGCCTTACAAAAATCATTTAAGCTATGATGAAGATTATTTTTATTGTTGAAAATAACCTATACCAGTTGCAAGTAAGGCTTGTAAGGCTCTTATCTAGCTCCACGGATATCACAGAAGGCGGATCAAACCCCAAGTCTGTATCACATGAGAGGGGAAACATCAAACAGGTGGGGGAAACATTCAGCATCTAAGACATGACATATGGATGCAGGTTTATTCTGCAGAATAGTCACGTGCATTTACCAGAGATAAAGACAAATGGTGATGAGTAATTTATTTTCCAACAAAAATTCGTTTTCCAGCGATTTTCCAAGAATGTTTGCAAGACAGTTTATTTGCAGCACCTGCTTCGTAAATCTATTTTACTCCCAGGAAAGACTGAATTTTGTCTAATGAAAGCAAATCTCCCCTGCCTATGTTGAAGGCTCGTGCACAGAATAATCCACGGTACTCTGCAGCCATAGCTAACAAGCCCGAGATGGCCCACATAGTAGAACGGTATTTTCTTATGCAAAACTCTTTTATCTGAGAACTTTTGGCCTGCTCCTAATGAAAGGGCAAATTCTTCCTGCCAGCTACAAAACTATCCTCATTTACAGGGTGATATAAGCAGAGTGTCTCTTAGTATGTCTCCTCCAATAAGGGAGTGTAAAAGAATTGGTACAATATGAACTTCCCATTATTGCTCCTACTGCTGCCACAGTCCCTGCACAGTTTCTCTAATAAATCCCACGTGCAGTACAACTGCACTATTTCTTCTGCCTGAGAAATCTGACAGCCCGTGAATATGGGAAGGATGGTACTAGTATCAGTCAGTAGAAAAGTTTCTGACATTCCAGTGTTTTCTGACCTGCAAAAGTCCCCAGGTTCCTTTATTATTTAAAGAGGACATAAGAGTATTATACAGTCAAGAAGAATACACATCAAAGTGTGAAGTTTATATCTAAACTGGTGGACCCACAATTGTTTTTGAGTCATATGCTAACCCTGTGACATGTCAGCATGAGTGTTTGTGTGTGGATATGCACAAACATATACTAGCCCTATATTTTGGTGAGTTTTTCTTTACGGCAATAATAACAGAATGCTCAGGCCAGGAAGGAGCTATAGCATGTTCATCTATCATGGGTCAGTCTCAGTGCAGCCCCAGAACTTTTTTTTAGTGTGTCCAAACAGGTTATTATTGCTATAGAGAACTGATGTAGAGAAGGAGAATGATGCTGAGCCAGACAAAGAGAACAGGGGTAGCTCTTGCCTTGGGAATAGTGGGGTCCAACCCAGCAGAACTTCATAAACCTCACTAAAACATTTCTTTGTTACTCTGTCTTAATGGTGACATGCATGCAGCACAACACAAGGTGTAACAAGGAGGAAACATGCCACAAGAAATGCAAGGTGTCAAAAGTTACAGCACACACCAACATGTAGTTTCATATATATATTTTTTTTGACTAGTGCTTAAATGCATCATAGAGTTTTAACACGTTTGTCCACCTGCACAGTACCCCTCAGTAGGGAATTTTCTGACCATCCCCAAGCTTTCAAAGATGACCATGTGGCAATTCAGTCTTAGTGCAAAAAGGGGCATGTAGCAGAAAATTACAAGGCCTTTTACAAGGTAATGCCTATTTTCTCTGTTTTCCAAAGTGTAACATCTAAGCCATATTGTCTTCTTAGTATTATGTTACTGTTAGGAATAACATACACTGTTCTTGTTTTGTGCTGTGCTGCTCACTGAAATATCAACTGTTACACATGCACAGATTTGCACTTGTGCACAAATCTACTATTAAGTTTTCTGCTGAGACCTTCACCAGTCAAAATGTGTTAAGAGTTGCCAATGATGATGGTTCATGATAAGTAGCCTCTAGTGAAACATCATTCTTTTGTTCTGTTAGAGTGGTTAATAGGAATATTTTTTCATAGCCTCATTGAAAAACTGTTGTAATATTCTGTGTATACTAGTTACACCTAAGAAGGTAACAAAACGAGAGCTAAGTTAAGGGCTGGTGCCTACATCCATTTCCCTCCTGTAGTGTGCTTAGTAATTGCACACATCCTTTCATCGTCATCATTCGTGGTACATAAAAGCAAGAGGTGGAAGCGTTCTGTTAGCAATGATATAATAAAGAAACCAAGCCAAATATCAGGGAAATGGTCCAGTTTCAACACTAGAGTGGTGAAGATCAGCCAATGCAACTACAAGGAACAATGAAAATGGCAGAAACTCAGAGGAAAGGTGACAGAGCCACTGGCATTTCACATGGCTAGTGTTACTACATGTATGTTTTTAGTGGGCTGTGGTCATTACCCTTAGAGGCATTAATGGGTGATTTAGACTAGCTTATACGGTGTCCTTTTGTCAGTGGGAGACTGCCGTTCAGCAACATAGCCTTTATAGCACACTGCAGAATGAAGGAAAAAGTGTAACTAGCCTTGAGGAGGAGAGAATGAAACACTTCATGCCCACCATTATCTCTCTCTTCTGAAGATGGTAAAAATATATACCCAGAGACCAGAACTTGCCTGATTTCCAGCTGATTTTCTACACAAGGACATTTATTACTTCTTGTTCTATTCTCTCCCTTATCTGTCTGCCTCTTAGCCATTAGGGCATACAAAGAGAGACAAAGTCATCTATTCATAATGTGCTTATGTGCTGGCCTAGTATTAGCACCCTTTACCAAAATTACCAGACATTATAAGAGCCTTGGTTCGTTTTTTTCCCCCAATAGTGTATGCTTTTGCTAAACAGCAATTAATTAAGCTAAACTTCTCCACTCAAGCACCTGTCTCAAGCATAGAGGTTTGGGGGAGGGAAATCTCAGCCCAGATGGTTCAGCTGCTTCTGAGAAGAAGGAAATGCATGCTGCTTACCCATGTTAAAAATAAATCTGATCACCCTCTCAGAATGATGCTATTTTTATAGCTGTTCAGAGAGGAAGATCTTTGGCCACTACAAAGCTCTCTGAACCCTAGTGACTTCACGCTTGGAACAGGTACAGGCAAGGAATAGGAGAGACATTTTCTTACACACAAGAGCTGATCCTGGCCCATTCTGCTAGTAGATTTGGTACCTGGCATGAAGGCCTTTTCTGGCATGTAGAATTCGCTTATTTCAGCTCCTGTGCAAAATAAATTAAGAAATAAGAATAAATAAATATTCTGTCCTTTGCATTTACAATTAAGTAACGTGTTTCCAACATAAAATCACCTTACTTATGAGGAAGTAGCAACATGGTGGTGGCACCGACAGGCACCCGAGAGTGTCACTGAGAGGGCACTGCCTCGGCACCGAGGCCTGCTGTGGGTCATGGGCAGGCTGCTGGGGACAGCGAGGAGGCACGGTTCCTGCCTACACGGGGGATGGAGAGATTGGAGCTCCGCCAGTGGAGGCACAGGCTGTAGGGATCCCCATCGGGGCTGGCTTGTAGGGAGTGGGTGAGGTGTAGGGCGAGTGCTTTTCAGGCCCATGGTGGGGACTACCTCCTCCCGCAGGGTCCCACGCTGGTACAGCTGGATGGGGCCTGAGGTGAGAAACAGCCCATGGCTGCAGAGGGGCAGGAGCCTGCCCGGGGCTGTCCACGGAGGCTGAGGGCCAGCCCCGAGGTGACCCTGGGGCGGGGCCCGGGGCTAGGGTGGGAAACACTGGGGCACCGCAGCACCAGGGTTCGGTTGGGGAGCACCAAGGTGCCCCTGAGGGGGCAGCGCCAGGTTTAAGTGAGAAACACTGAGATAGAGCAGGTGTATTAGGAAGATGTTGGCAAGGACTGCCATGTAATTTTGGTGGGAAATGTGGTGGTGGGTCGGGAGGACACGCTAGGATGCCTCAGCAGGGACAGCCAGCCCCTGGTTTCCTCTCCTACCTGGTATCCAGGTCTCTTCTTTCCTTTTATGCTTCTTAATACAGCTCTTCCAAATTGGGAACCTTGTAAGTAGAGATGTTTAGACTCATGGTTGGTTTTTTTCACTGCCACGAGTGTTTCATTAGTTTAGGTGTCACCGCTGTCCTCCTCAGTGCTCAGTCTCACCCTTTCTTACCCCGTCTCACAGCTGGTGGAGCTTTGCAGCCAGGACTTGAGTTTTCTCCTCCCATTGTAGAAGACATGAGATTTTTGTTATGAAAGAAAAGTAGGGACTGACGAGCATAAAATTACCCTGGTCGTGTCTGCCCTGGTTTTGGCTGGGTTACAGTTAATTTTCTTCCTAGTAGCTGGTACAGTGCTGTGTTTTGGATTTAGGATGAGAATAATGTTGATAACACACCGATGTTTTAGTTGTTGCTAAGTAGTGCTTACATTAGTCAAGGACTTCTCAGCTTCTCATGCCCTGCCAGCGAGAAGCTGGGAGGGGGCACAGCCCGGACAGCTGACCCAAACTGGCCAAAGGGATATTCCATACCCGGCTGCCTGTGGGTTAAACCACAACAGTGTCCTTGGCAAGATGTTAGTTTTTACCCTGCTTCTACATAACAAATTTGTTTACATTCTCACTTTCACTGCACAGTAGTTGGAAGACATCAATTCTAAGTTTCCCCATCACAAAGTATTTGTTCTACAGTTATGCTATCAGGGAAAAAACACTTATTACTCAATAAAATACCATGTCAATCTGCAAGGTATTCACTTAGATACCTTGAGACCCATTCTGCTTTAATTCACACCAACAAAATTGCACCACACATTCATGTTAACTTTGCGCCAACTGTGGAGTGGTTTGGCTGTTGTAGACCTAGCATGTTTTTGTTTCCCTATAGTGTTTATTAGACTCTCAGCATAAATGTGGAAGTTTCCATGGAGGAATTTGTTTATACAGAGTGTTATTGTAGGAGGAGTGATTTATTTTGTCATGGCTTATCTTTGAGACACAGTATGGAAGGAAAGAAGGACAGTAGTTTAGTGACAAGTGGGTATTTTTGTAAGGGACAGTTCAGTGCAGCATAGAGGGCAAAGTTGAGGATGCCTCAGCATTGCAATGGGATTGCTGTGGAAAGCTAATGGAGGCGTGGGCTTCGGAAAGCAGGGAGCCTCCAGACCTTCCTGGCTACCTCTGCCTCTTTTCTTCTGCCTAACCAGCCTGAGGACATCAGCGCTGGAGGGTTCCCCAGCACGACAGTGAATCCCTGCAAGCCTGAACCTCCAAAAATTCCACAGGAAATATTAATTTACTTCTTTTCATATCACTATAGTATAATTAAATGAAGTTCAGAAAGAATCTTGGGCTCATCCTGATTAAAGAGAGGAACTGGAACACAGCACTCAACCTGGTGGTGGCAAAGAGATAGAAACTCCATGACCCTGGAGAATATATTATTATAGTACCTTACCTATTAGTGTGCTTTATATAATAAAGCATTAAAAGGCATAAAATCTTACTGTCTTTACCTAAACAAGAAGAGATTTAATAAAGGGGTGTGGAGGGTTATAGGGGAGTAGTAGTAAACCTAAATTATATTCACCTGGGAGAAGGGTGGGGTGTTGAAACTGGGAGCAGTCACACCAGAGCTGGATAGCTGGGAAGAGAGGACTGGGTAAAGCATTGCTACCAGTATGGTTGTGATCTGTTTGGGCAAGGTGAGCTGTGAATTACAATAAAGGTGGGAAGAGTGTAAATTTGATTTTACTATAAATTAGAGCTGCATTTTCAAGTTCAGAGTTAGCCTGGATTCATTGTTCAGGCTCCCTTTATGCAGTGTCATGATCTGGAGCCACTGTTAGTGCAACAGCTAAACTAGAGTTTTTGCTTCAAGATGGAAAATGTACCCATGAACAAGTTTAAGAAAAGAAATCACACTGACGCATTGCTGAACTTAAAGTTTCTTTCAGTGAGGGAGGATCTCTACGCTTACTAATAGATCCATAAATCTATTACTGTACAAGCTAAAATAAAAGGAGATAGAAATAAAAGATCAGATAAAAGCAGATAAGTAAATAGTAAAATAATATGCTATTTCTAGATTTTTAAAGCTGAGTAGTATTCCAGGTTTATCTGGACTTCGAATGCCAACTTGAAGTAGCATGGTAGTATAAACACTAAAAGAGATACAAGGTATTTGGCGCATAAGAAAGCTGACAATACCACAGTCTGTTGCAAGGAATTGGTGGTTTGTGTAAGGAAGAAAATTACATGGTGCCTGGAACATGCAGGATATTGCTATGCCGTTTAAGGCGATACACAGACATTATAAGCAATTTGCAATCAGTTTAAAAGAACAGATCCACTGGGCCCCAAAGTGAGAAATACCGAACCAGGTCTGAGTGTTGGCACAGGCCTACTAACACCAGTTTGCTTCTCTCCCTGCTTGGCGAAGGCATCTCTGGTATTCTTGTATTACCTGCTTGCACCTTTTTTGTTGTGGATCCCCCCGACTTTGTTCAATAGGTGTTTCTTAGTACTATCAAAAATTATCTTGAAGGGAAGTAATTTCTCTTGGAGCTAAAGAAAGTTTCTCTCTCTGGGAAGGGAAAAGACTGCAGCTGTATAGCCATAGTACAGCTGTCTTGAATCACACAATTGCCCCAGCAAAGATAAAAGTCCAACCCATGTAATGGTCTATAAAAGCCGTTAACATTTTCCTTGATTTCTGTGGAATTAGAGGACAGTTCTTGGCAGAATCAGTAGTATCATAAATAGGCAAATTGTTCAATGAGTAGCAGAGAGGGAGTATTGCTGGCCATGCTTCTTTCCTAATTTTGTGTAAAAAGGGGTGTTTTTTGGTCTCTGCTTGTATGTAGATCAGCCTGCTTTCCCTCAGTTGAAGGAAATCTGTTCAATCTCTTGGTTTACATTAGTACTACGCAGAATTATTTTGTGCTGTTGCTCTGTAAAGCTCAGTGTCCCTCCTTTTAAACTGAGCTAGGAATGCAACATTAATATGAGATTTCTCCTGCCTACAGAAAGGAAGCCACAGAGCACCTCTTCACTAGCACCGGCCCTAACAAAGTACAAACAAATCCAAGGGGTTCAAAAAGCTTTCAGCTAACGCAGAACAGTTAGCAAATGAAGCAGTTAATGAAGTTTTAAAGGTCTCATATGCCTAATTATTTGAAAATGTATCCCGCTCATAGACCGATACTGGAGGAAGTTAAACAAAGTTAATTAGCAGGTATTTTGGCAGTCTGTTCAGTTTAATTCTCTTGCCACATCCTGCTAGGTCAGACTATCCAGAGAGAGGGTAATAATAAAAAGGCTTTGGAAAATTCTGTCTTGGCAGAGTGGCTGTACCTCACGAGCGATTGCTCTTACACCCTTGCTGCACGTATTATTTTATAAGTCACCTGAGCTGTTAGAGATGCAAGTGGACACTTACCCACATTGGTAAGGTTGGGAAATAGAAGGAACATTTTCTCTTGATTCAATTACATAGACAAAACCACAATAAAGCCACAGCCTTCAGATGGTATTCTGTTACCTGGCTCACCTCAGCCTCTTAAACTGAGGAGGAAGAGGTTCTTGCAATGACAGAATACCCACCAGGAGATAGCCCAGATCCTTGGGCCAAGATCTGTGTCACTGCTAGAATAATGGTGCAGAAATACTGGCTTAACAAGTCAGAGGGGTGATTTCTCAGAGAAAATTGAGAGATTACAGTTTGTATACTATACATATACAGTCCTTGGAGCAGACAGCATGTTTGGTAAAAAGAGGTATGACTGCTGTTAATCTAAAGTATGATCTTTTTAGAATCTGAAATCCACCTTTTGGGTACCCCTGGAAGCCTGGTGCTAGACTCTTGGATCAGAAGCTCACAGCAGCCAAAGCAAGCAGGCTCACATGCTAAATATCCTGAAGCACGAGATATATCTGGTGCACGTGGTTCATCCATATTTCAGTTTTGCAGAAACACCAGAAGTAAATGGTGTAGAGCTGTACCTTTTCCAAGCATCTATATCCCTGCAGTGAGAGAGCTCTCCCAGAGAGGAGGTACTCATGGCCATGTAGGTCTCAGCAGATCCCTCTCTACTTTCCTGCTGCAGCAGGCCAGAGGGCAGGAATCAGCCATTCTGTGCCAGCTGCATACAGCAGTTTCTGGACAAGTCCTTCACTCACATGTTCTGTGTAAAGTCATGTTGTGCTTGCTTAAGCTCCTTAGTTAACCAAGCTAGATAAAGAACTGAGCTCTTTACTGGGGATAGGTGGGTAGGGCCATGCTTCTACATCTTACCCAAAAGCCAAATGCAATTTGCTTTGGCTGGTAGGACAGTTTCCCACAGGATCAGCTGCTTGGAGGACAGAAACCTTCCGCTCACACAGTGGTTCTTCCTTCTCCTAATCTAACTTGCTTCCAACTCTTACTTGCCCCAGCACTGGCTGGATATTCCAGGTGCACAATGAAAACCCAAACATCCTGCAGAAAGCCAAACCAATGGAAAAATCCCTGACAAGGCAACTTCATGCCCTGACAATATTGCCCCAAGTTCCAAATCTAGGGTCCAATGGAGCAACCGCTTTTTGCAGGACGAAACACCCAGCGCAGGGAACAGCACTCCAACTCCAGCCTCTGAACTCCTTCAGCCTGACTTTTTCACTAATAATACCAACATTTTGGTATTAATGAATACGAAGCTTGCAGAAGGCAAGCATGTGGCAGCTAGGGCTGATAAGGAAAAGGGACATGTGGGAGAAATTCACAAGGTGGTCTTTTACAAGGAAACAGCTTTTTTTTTTCTGTGTTTCAAAGCATAACAACTAAATATTTTAATTTTGTTAGTATTATCTTGGTAATGAGTGACCCATACTGCTCTTATTTTCCATAATGTTGTTCTCTCAGACCTCCATTACTTGGACATGTATGCATGAGTCTACTGCAAAATTTTATAAGATCAGGTAAAAAGCACTAGCACTGCTACCAGAGAAGATGAAATTTAGGTTGGCAAGGGGTTCAGATTTAAACTTTCCTTTAGCAAGTAGAGGTACTGATTAGTCTCACATTCATTTCTGGAACATAGTTATCGTACTACATGCCTTTTGAGCGATGTACTGTATACAGAGATTGAGCATATCTTGGGGCCTGTGTTATGTTTTTTTAAAAAGTAAATATTACACAGTACAGTCTTTGGGTCTGCATAAAGTCACCAGAAACAGATCTTCAATTCCCTCTAATCTTATTACTTTCCTGCCAGCTGTAAACGGATGCCTCCAAATGCAACACTATGAGCAAAAAGGTTTCTTCTCACCAAACAGAATTCCTCTGCTGGAGAAATAGTCCAGTGACACCAGTAGCAGTAAGCTAGGGTTTGTGGCATTGTTGTGCTGAAGAGGGAATAGAAGTCACTCAAAATTCTTGTTAAAGTTTCGAAGTCTCAATCCTCTCCTGTGACCCTCAGATACTAGTAGGGTTTTTTCCTTAAATTATCAGCTGTTTATGTCACCTGACTGCAACCTCTGAAGAGTTATTGTTCCCTCTACAGCTGACTCAAAAGCCAGAATGCAATGAAAAGGTATCCACACTTCCACCATTTTAACAATTTTTAAATCAGTTTCATGGTTTTAGGTGCTGGACTTGCAAGATTTTGTCCTTTTTAGAATATTTGGGCTTGCAATATTTTAATAATTAGAAAGCAGCTGCAGATGCATTGGGACAGCCCGCTAGCCTTCTATCGGTATAGGCTTGTATTTTCACACATGGTTTGGAATGGCCACCAGTGACTTCAGCCGGTTGCAAGAATTTGTAATTCTATAATGAGGAAGAACAACTTGGAAAAGTACTACCCACGGGTGAGATAAAGTTTGCATAGATATTCACAATAGATAATTTAAAGTTCTCATCCTTTCTATTATCTAGTGTTACCTAACATGACTTGTGTTGTGCTTGTGTATTTTGACAGTCCCTCTTTCTTGCCTGCTTTAATTAGAAGTGACATGTAATTTCAGACATGATGCAGTGACATGAACAGTTCCTGCCTCACAAGGCTGTTGTGTCAGTTGGCAAACAGAAAGATTGAAGGAGATTGCACCACTTCACGGTTAGTCCAAACTTTGACAGGTTCCTATCTAGTCCCAGAACAAGAAGCTTTAAAGCATTGCATACCATGCACAAGACTGCTGAATCACCAGGCTGTTACAGTCTGGTGAAACTATGTACATCAGGTTTGTGATACAGGTGAAAGAATGAACAGAAGTTTGTACATGGGTCTGTTACTTTCCAGAATATATTAATTCAACGTTTTTAAATAAAAGGTGTTGCATGTAGAAAACCAAGTCTTCCTCTGTGGCGACACCTCCAGTTACTATTTCAGTCTTACAGTGCCAGTTCAGAGTCCCATCTCTCAGTACGCAGGCATCCTCTTCTAAGTGCAGCAGAAGGGTACGCAACCCTATCAGTCAGGTTTTTAACTTTGCCCCAGGAATGTTCACGTGGCTGGAGCTCAAGGGCGTAGAGTCAGCTGGGTCTTGTCTTTGTCCTTACCTTCACCTTTTCTCCTTGAACCAAATCACTCAGTGGCTTCTGACCAATAAGGCAAAATAGTAAAATTGACTTTTCTTTGATGCACAGTTATTTTGGAAACACAAAAGATTATGGATTTGTTTGTTTGTTTTTTTTCTGATACTATTACAGGTTGGGAAATAGCCATTAGCTCTGTCAGAAGGATTATTTGACAAGGCCATAAAAAATATTGTGTGGCTACCAGGCAATGAAGGTACCAGGAAAACCTGTAGAAAAGGAAAATCTCTGCAATCCAGACTGAACAGATCTAGCACTCTAAAAGCATACCTTGACTACCCAATCTAAAGTTGTCCGAAGACTGAAAAACAGTGAAGAAAAACACGAAGACTTAAGACCATTCCACGCAATAATAGCTGTTAAGTGTGACTTTTTGCAACTTACATTACTTTCAGAAATTTAAATTAGAATGTATTTTATTTTTAGTTTGATTAATTCATTTGGGTTAACCATTATGATATTTGTTAATTAAAGGTTGGTTTAACTGAAATTAAGAAGAAACTTTGTGATTCTGTTAAAACTTTATCCATTGAAGTCAGGCTTCTAGAAACATGTACAGAGAGGTTTTAAGTGGTTTAAGTAGTGGAACTAAAGCTATGGGATGAATCTTATGCAGGAGGTAAAAATAGATTATTATAATAGTCCTTTTCAGTCTTAGTCTTGAAAATTAGTCTTTAAGCCAATGCATAGTGGGACAGATGTACAGTTAGATGTGAAACTGTCAAGGCAAGGCAAGAAATGAATTGGACTGGAATTTGAAAATTCATCAATAAACCTTTAAAAATAATGCAGGTGGAACACATTCTGCAAATCAAAGGAAAACTGAAGATCAAACTGCTGAGTAAAGGTGCATACTAAAAGCCAGTTTCACAGTAAGTAGTTCAAGTTCTCTGTAAGCAGTTCAAATACTCTGAAGTTTGGTAGCACAACTGCAACCATCCTCTGTAGCATAAAGAAATGCACTTTCTGATACTTTCAGTCCCCCTAAAAGGGGCGCTTAGAGAATGAAATTCTCTAAACTCTCTTTATGAGCAAAATGGATGCTGACCAGGCCACTGATTTGCAATGTTCTGGGGAAAGGAGCATTTTCCTCAGCTAAAAGCCAAGGGAATTTCAGAGGTTTGTGTCTTACATTTTAGAAGTGAAAGAACTCTTTCTACACTCAGTGGGAAGATGAGTAATAAATATGGGAAGCCAAACAATTTTCTTCATTTCTTTGATTAGTTTTTTTAACCTATTTATCAGTGAGGA
This sequence comes from Pygoscelis adeliae, assembly GCF_000699105.1. Classification (NCBI taxonomy): domain Eukaryota; kingdom Metazoa; phylum Chordata; class Aves; order Sphenisciformes; family Spheniscidae; genus Pygoscelis; species Pygoscelis adeliae. Next base: position 1,369,935 of record NW_008824908.1, on the reverse strand, counting down.
TATGCTTTTCTAATCAGATGTAATGGCAAAAGCTTGAAAATATGAGAACCAGATACAATATAACAGTGAAGAAGAAATCTAAACATGCTTCAGTTCTGCTGTTTTAAATGAAATTTATCTTCAATGCTAGTAGCATAAGATTGGTGAAGAAAATGTTGGTTTATTTGAGACGCAATTGTAGAATATACCAGGCCTGGATGTTTGATTAGATTCAATCTACAAATTCTATTCTGTATATTCACACTCATAATTCAAGTGTAGACAGGTCTTTCTTCTAAACTCAAAGGCTTCCAGGTGCAGATGACAACCACAAAATAGTACAGTACTTGTTACAAAATGTGAATGTACTACTCTGAGGTAGGTACTGATACTTTGAAACCAGGTTGTAGACATTTCAGACTGGGTATCTAAATGAACAAGAAACTTCTGTGTTTAATTTCTGGCTGTATGCTTCTCTTCATGTATCAAGTGAGAACTGTGAAACACCCTAGTGCTCTGTTTATGAGCACCATAAAAAATCATGAGAAGGTAAACAATTCTGTCTTTAGAACAACATTTCTGCAGTTTAGGGTAAATATCATAAATAAGGCATAATAATGCATTACCTTCACATTGTGGGGAAAAAATAGCCAAAACACTGAATAGCTGTCTATCTACAAAACACTACCCAGCTGTGTGCTGAATGAGGCAGGGGTCCCACTGAAGAATTTCATTCAGTTATGCAGTTAGACAGTGGTGGCCCTTATCCTTGCATTTCTTAACTTTAGAAACCTTGACTTAATACCCTTCCTGTCTTTGGTTAGTTGGTTTTGTAAGTATTATGTATTCAAGGGATACTGAAGTTTTTGTAACGTGGTAAACGACAGTCAAAACAGAGTTCACATTTTCTTACTCAGCAGTCATAAAATAATGACTTCGTTCACGTCACCTAATTATGCTCCTAAAGGAAGACGTAAAAGGTAGAGGAAGGTTCATAAATGTTACAGGAAAGTTTAATAACTTTGCAGTGTTATATCATTTTTCCAATTTTTTTCTCTTTTCCTTCTTCCTGCTAACATTTCTTCAGACTTGGTCTTTTCTGCTTCTCCATTCTGTGCTGTCACCTGCATTTCGTCACTGTTACTGCTGAAAATATGGGTGAGAATAACTATTTCCAAATATCTTTTGTATTTAGATGTTATAATAAAAACATAATGAACTTGCAGTGAGTGATTTGCAACATCAGAACTCTGGTTTTCACTATATAAAATGTACTCAAAAGTGCCAGAACTTCACAAATAAGATCAAAAAGAAAATAATTAAAAAAATGGAAAAAATTTATACTGTACTAACATTTCAAGGGATGCTTTTCATTCTTAAATCACTAATATTTTTTGTCAAATTCTGTACTAAAACATTGCATTAATTTCTGGCCAGTTAATTGCATATCTGTACTAAAATGGAAGAAACTGTAAATCAAAGGCAGTATGAATTGCTAAGATAACGTTAGTAATAGACATGCAAAAATGTATATAAAATAAACTGCTATCTGTAATAAGTAGATCCTGATTTTTTCTGTTCAAATTCAGAAACGACTACAAGTATTGCTCTCAGGATTGAATTGCGAGATGAATTCTGAAACAAATCTATGTAAAACAGTTTTTGTGAAATTGCTCCGATCCTAAAAATTCAGTAATGTCACCTTTATTCATTCTTGTTAAGTTTTCAAGCCATTTGCTATTGTCAATCTTAATACTATACTTCACCATTCAGATGGGACAGCAATAACTGCTGTAAGCTTCACATAGTCAAAACTAAAAAGCTTGCGATAGACAACCTGATAACATCACAAAGGTTAGTTGCCAGTTTGTAGAAGTTCCTCTTATTTCTATATTGTCATAGTTCCTATAAATTAAGCAGACTCATTCAATGCAAAGACAAAGGAGAAAGGTGTAAAGTTGCATAAACATTCAATTACTTGAAATTGTTTAAGGCTAATAAATAATTACCTAGCTTTGGACAAATTTATGCCATATCTGCTAAAGATCATCATCTAACATGTCATTAAACTGTCCTGTACGTTTATGTATTAGCAATGCACAGTAGGTTTCCACGTTTTACGCAGCTTATATTTGAATCCATGCCATCTGCATGACACTGACAAGTTGCCACAGCGATGTCAGGTTTCCTGACCCTGTAATGGCATGCCAAGGATAGTGCATGAGCATCAGTGACAGATGGAAAATTTAGGAGGAACAGAGTTTAATAATATCTGTATAGGCTGCTAGTTTTCTTTCTTTTACTTAGGAAGTACAGTGCCATCACCAGCGTGAAGTTCAGGGGCACCTTTCAGGATAGTAAGTGCGTAATAGCATTTTAATGTTTCACAGAACTGATGTTTCATTTGTTCTTGTACACCACCAAATGTCATAAAACTGTTTAAACCTTTGCAGAAAGGGTTCAGTGGGTGTTGGGTGGAAGACCAGGTCCAGGATAGGTGTTCTGGCACAGAGATGGTTATTTAGGGCAGTGCAGAGAGTGGTAGAAGACCTCAGGGATCTGGAACGACAGCAGTCCTTAATAACATTGTGAACTAATCCTTTTTATGTCATCTGGCACTACAGACATTTAAAATTGCAGTACTGATGTAGTAGAAGAATATAGCCCATCACTTTTAATCTTGAAATAGAAGATTCATGAAACAGATACACCTTCTTGACAGACCACAGGGACTTGTGAGTTTTCCACTTGTGTTTCTCTTCCTTTCTGCTCAAACTGGGCTTTCTCAACCTTTCATAGGAATTACCCGAACCCTTTGGAGTTACACCTGCTAATGGCATGCAGATGCCTAGGACAAAACCTACAGTCTCCCTCAGATGTAACTCTGACACAAAACAATTGCTAAAGATTATTGTAGCAAAATGGTATTGTCTTCATAATTCATGCCTAAATCAACTGTTGGAGAAAAGACCGATACGTCTCCGGGCTCTTCTGTGCAGAGGGTCCTCCTTTTTGCTATGGTTCTCTTAGTTTCCTGCTCTGGGGAAATGACTGACATTAAGAATAATGAATGTACTGACTCACACTTCTGTTAGTGATTAAGATTGAAGATTCTCCCTCTGTGTGGGCGGAGGAAGCTGGGCCTCATTAGGGGTTCAGAAGAAAAGATCAATGTATTAATGTACTAGAAAATGACAGCCAGGATCTCTGGATCTGACTTCAGGCTGTGTTCTAGCTGCAATATCTCATATGACAGTTCTTCTAAATTTAGCCAGAATTTTTTCCATTAGAAGACTGTTCATACTCACAAATATGAATAGGATTTTCCATTGTTAAGTATCAACATTAATAGCTTATAGTCCTTCTGAGAAAAATAACTTGTATCTGTTAATCACTGTATATCATTGACACAACTCTAGTTACCTCAGTGCAAAATTGAAGGTGAAACTCAGGCAGAATTATGCCACATATTCTTGTAGTAGTGTAGCCAAAATACTGAAAAATGGAAGTATTGAATTTATAATGACTGTCTTTGCTCAGAAAAGGCTCGTTATCATTTTCTGTGGCCCTCTAAATCTTGATAAGTAAACAGGATAGAAAATTTTGTAGCTCTTGGCTCTGTAGCTGGACAAAACCATTTGGGTTTTTTATTACTAATTTTCAAAACCTTAAAAACTTATATGCATGAAGATATCATTTGTTTAACTTTCTCACAGATGATAAATCTTGTGTGTATTGAAGGTTGGGTTTGGATTTTGGATTCAGAACACAATTGTTTATATGGGCAGCAAGGACAGAAGGAGTTACATGGCTGTTAAAAACTACCACATTTAGAGCCTGGTGCACCTAAACTATTATGTATGTCAGGTAATTATCAGGGTTGCAACATGACCTTCATCAAGACGGGCTATCCCACCTATTTGTAAAGATTTACATTGTATTGTAAAAATGTTTGGATCCTCCACTGAAATATTTGGAGGTGGGTAACAGAAAAGACAGTAAAATAGAGGTGATGGTAGCTGATCCAGCATATTCCTAAGTGCTAAATTTATTTTCTGGTATTTATTGTACATTCTGTCATTTTGGGGGGGTCAAATTACAGGTGTGAACTAAAGGAACAAGAAAGGGTATTAGAAGCTAGCTAGATACTTTGCTGCATTCAGCCGTTCTTTCATTCAACTTCTGTTGAGTGCCATTGACTTTGCTCTCTCTTGCCCAAGCTTTCTATTTCCATGTTTCCACTGTTGTTAAATACTGTTTTAATGCACAGGGTTTAACTTTTTGGCTGGATAATGAATGACTGGAGTCCACAGAATATGGTAAATACAGTTGCCTTTCACTTGTTTTTGTCTGCTTGCTTGTATCACACATTTCTTGTCTTTCTATTACCTATTTAGATCATAAGTTCTTTCAGGCAAAGGCATTATATTTTTCCATATGTTCACTTGGTTCATTTTCTCTAGGTTCACTTTAAGTGTATTTTAATTGGTAATCCCAAGACAAAAATCTTTTATCAGTTTTACCTGTAGTATTAACTTGCTTGTAAAATATTTAGTCTAACTGTTTTTAAGACTTTTTCCCCATACATTTTTTCTTCACCTTAGAGAGTAACTGCTCAAACTGCTGCTTAGGCTTTGAAACCACTGACAGTCTGTAACACCTTTTCAGATGTTGCTAAAATTCAATCTCATGTTTAATGATTCTCATTAGAAAAGAAATAATTTCTTTGATCCATTAATTTAAATGTACTTTGTCAAGAGCTGCTTATAACATAGTTGTTAATATTCTGTTCTCATATTGCTCCTCTCTGAGTGACTGCGACTACCAGCAAGTATTTTGGGATGTATATAATTAATGAGAACCAGGAGTATGCTTAGTTAATGAAAAAACATTAGAAGAAGAATTAAATGTCCTCTGCTAAGTAATATCTTTTATCCAAGGAAAGGACAGCTGATGGGTCTGGATGGTGTTCATCTTAGCATCATTTAATTCCTCGCATTTGGATGGGATTTTGCTTTTCTTGTTTGAGGCAGGAGGGGCAGAACATTTTCTGCTGTGGTGTATCACTCAGGGTCCTTTCTTTACCTGCTATCCATTACAGTCAGTGTTTTCTCTCCATCCTTCCCCTTCAACATTTCAGAGTATCACAAGCAAGCAAGGTCCTTGGTGGAAAAAAAGGACAGGGATAAACTAGAAGTCTAAATTGTTGTGGATACCTTTCAGATGGGAAGAACTGAGTTTCTTACTGACCCATTTTCTGTGTCTAAGTTGGACCAAGAGCCTCAGAAAATACATACCCATCCCTCTGTTCAGCAAGAGCAGCTCGAGTTCTCACACTGTTTTTTTCTCAATAGCCTACTTATTTCCTCCCTACTGGTTTTCAGGGTGC